>NC_138507.1:114651830-114736830 GCF_964252035.2 Podarcis erhardii | reverse complement strand
TGTTTAAGTTATTTTTGAGTCCCTTTCTTTTTAATGCATGGTCTCCCCAGCAAGCTCTCTGCAGCGCTACCATACTGCAAATACCCAACATCTTTGGTTCTGGGCCCAGCTGCTGAGTGGATGACTGCATATTTTTGGACTCTGAGAAAGGTTTGAAAACTCCTTCTCCTGTTAGTGTAGTTTTTGTGGGTCTGGAAGATTTCCAGAATGGTTGACCGGGTTCCTGAAGCTGAGAAGTCTCTGGTCTTCCCACAGCTAACAGATGAGAACTATAGTTTATGGTCCTTTCGGGTGGAGGCGCTTTTGACCTCTAGGGAAGTATGGACCTATGTAACTGAAGACCCTCCTGACCCTGTAACTAATGCTTGGTCCAAAGGAGATGCAAAAGCCAGGGCGATAATTAATTTGGCAGTCAGCGACCAGCAAGTAGTCTATATAAGGAATAAGAAAACTGCCAAAGAAATGTGGGACAGTCTTGCAGCAGTGCATGTTAGAAAAGAGTCAGCGTCTGCATTGACGTTTTTCAAGCAGCTGTACCAGACGAAGTTGCAGCCTGGTGGTGATTTGGCAGCACACTTGAGACGTCTGGAGGCAATACGCGGCGAATTAATTCAAAGGGACATGGACATACCTGATATTCAGTATGTTTTTATCATTCTTTGTTCCCTTAACGAGGACTTTGATGGTGTAGCTAGCCAGATATCTGCCGTCCCACCAGCACAATTAACTGTGGAAGGGGTAACGGCAAGATTAATGGGCGAGTTGGATAGAAGGGAGGCTTGTGCCATAAGCACTCCTATTTCCAGAAGTAATGAGGAACGCCATATGCAAACTTGTGGTGATGCGACTGCATTTAAAGCTGCAAAGCGTTGTTGGTTCTGCAATAAGCAAGGACATTTTGCAAAGGACTGCAGAGCCAAAAGAAAGCAAAGTACTCCCAAGCCTGTTTCTGCTCGTCAGTCACGGGTGTCATCTCAGCAGCCAACATCGCACCGTAAAGACAGAAACGAGCCGCGAGCTTTTCACGCTCGGACTGCAGATCATAAAAGAATTAAAGGTGCCAAGTGGAATTCTTTTATTGTGGACTCAGGAGCTTCTCACCACGTTTGCAACAATCGAAGCTTGTTTATTTCTTTCGAAGAGGAAATTGGTAATGTACATTTAGCCAATTCACAAGTCTTGCAGTCACTTGGCAGAGGTACTGTTAAACTTGACTCTTTAAACATTACAATAGCGAACTGCATTTACTGCCCATCAGTGGACAACTTATTATCAGTAAGGTGTTTTGCTCGTCAAGGCATAAGTGTGCGTTTCTTAAATTCAATGTGTGAGTTTTTTGAGGGGAACAAACGTCTATTGTATGCCCGGGACTCTGATGGTTTATATAGACTGTATTTTCGCACCTACTCCCAATTGCCTATAAATTGCAGAGCAGCACAGTCAAGCCAGGGGTTGAGGAATGCAAGGCCTCATTCCGGGTGTCTCCACGAGGCGCACAGAATTCTGGGACACTTGAATTTTGCTGATGTAATTAGGACGAAGAATATTGTTAATGGCCTCAACTTTAAGCCATGTAAATTCTTTATGCAATGTTTATCCTGTTGCAAGAATAAGATTAAGGTTGCACGCAAGGGTAGGTGCTCAGATAGGAAAGTAACTGAGCCATTTGAGCGTGTACATTGTGATTTAGTTGGGCCACTCCCACCATCATTAGGAGGTTCTAAGTACTGGCTTACCCTCATAGACCAGTATAGTAGATATTGTTGGACTTATGCAATAGCTGACAAGTCCCAAGCATTTGAGAAGTACAAAGTTTTTTGCAACTGGGTAAAAACGCACTTTAACAAACCAATTAAGAACCTGTTCTCTGACCGGGGCGGGGAATTTGTTTCTGAGGATTTTGAGAAATTCCTGGAAGCGCAGGGGACTACTCATGAGTTATCTTGCCCCCGAAGTCCCTGGCAAAATGGGCTTGTTGAAGTTGTGCAGCGTGACCTGCAGGCAGGGGTTAAAACGTATCTGCACGATGCTAATCTGCCCAAAGACTTTTGGGCTGAAGCGCTTAATGCGTTTTGTTATGTCAGAAATCGCAGTTATCATTCTGGTTTAGATGTCACCCCCTATGAGAAGCTGTTTAAAAAACGCCCTAATCTGAAATACCTACGCATTTGGGGTTCAGATGTAATTATGCATTATCCCGCTAAGCAGAAATTGGGTGAGCGTAGTGTCCAGGGTAAATTAATGGGCTACCAGCAGGGGGCGTACAGAATTTACATACCAGCAACTGGCAAATTTCATATTACCAGAAGCATGATACAAACTGTAAATTGGAATGGAGTTGCTGTTTTCCAAGATACTGATGGTATAGATAATACTGAGGAAGAAGAGGAAGAAGCAGCAGCAGCAGCAGGGAATAATGGTGCTTCTGAATTAATGGAAAAAGACAAAAAGCCTGTTGAATCTGATAATTTGTTTGATGATTTAAAGTCACAGGCACCCAAGGATAGGTTAGATTCTCTTGAGTTTTCTGATCGTGAGCTTAGCCTACAGGGACCTCTTCAGTCCGACAATGATGATTTACAACCTGAAACTAGTAGTTCACTTAGTCCCATTAAGTCTGAGGAGTCTGACTCCCCTTCTGGACTAAGACGTTCAGATAGAAAGAGGCAGAAGCCACAACGATTTGCAGATGAACATTTTAATACTGTGTATGCCAATAAGGTGGTTTTTGAGCCAAAAAGCTACAGTGACGTTCAGAATTTACCTAAGCACCAAGCTGCAAATTGGTATAAAGCTATGAACTCTGAGATAGCTTCTTTAAAAGAGCATAACACTTGGTCTCTTGTACCACAAACCCCAGATATGAGACTTATTGATTCAAAATGGGTTTATAGAGTTAAAATGAATGACAAAAATGAAGTTGTAAGGTACAAAGCAAGATTAGTTGCTAGGGGTTTTCAACAAATTCCAGGCGAAGATTATGTTTTGTGTTATTCACCAAGTGTAAAATATGAAACAGTTAAACTTTTCTTAAAAGATGCATCACAACGTGGACATTCTGTTTATCACCTAGATATAAAAACTGCATATATGTTTGCCGATTTAAAAGAACAAATTTTTATGCGTGTTCCTGAAGGCATAGATGCTGCTGAAGGTTTGGTATGCAAATTAAATAAATCCCTTTATGGTCTGCACCAAAGTGGAAGGAATTGGCACCAAACTTTAGCAAAAGAATTGCTGGCTATTGGTTTTTCACAAGGAAAGGCAGACAATTGTGTATTTATAAAGGAAAGGGCAAACTCTGTGACAAAAATATGTGTGTATGTAGATGATGTGTTAATTTCTACAAAAACTAAACAGGAATATGAAGAGGTAGTTTCACAGTTACAGAAGAAATTTGATGTGGTGGAATTAGGCATAGCTAAAAATTACTTATCCATGCAAATTGAGAAAGGCAAAAATGGATCTTTTCTGGTTCATCAAACTGCAAAAATTGATGACCTTGTTGAAATGCTACGTTTAGAAAATGCAAATGGGAAGGAAACGCCTATGGTGTGTGGTTTCACCTTTACAGGTAAAGATAAGCCATTTCCTAACAAAACTTTGTATCGTTCTGCTATAGGCAAGCTAAATTTCATTCAAAGAATCTCAAGACCAGATATAACTTATGCTTTTCACTTTCTGGCAAAATTTGTGGAAAAACCTACTACACAATGTTTCTCTGCTCTTAAGAGAGTGGTAATGTACCTTAAACATACCAAACATTATAGGTTGCAGTTTACATCAGGTATTGACAAAGGTTTTGAAATTTTCTAAACAAAAAAATTCCTTCCAGTAGCACCTTAAAGACCAACTAAGTCAGTTCTTGGTATGAGCTTTCGTGTGCATGCACACTTCTTCAGATACACACACTTCAGATACACACACTTCAGATACATACACTTCAGTGTATCTGAAGAAGTGTGCATGCACACGAAAGCTCATACCAAGAACTGACTTAGTTGGTCTTTAAGGTGCTACTGGAAGGAATTTTTTTGTTTTGACTATGGCAGACCAACACGGCTACCTATCTGTAATTGAAATTTTCTGCGATGCATCTCATGCAGTGGAACAAAATAATTGCAGGGGTGTGTCTGGTATGGTGTTTTGTTATAATGGTTGTCCGTTTGAATGGAAGTCCCAGACACAAACCATTATTTGTCTCTCCACAACAGAGAGTGAATTATGTGCATGCGTTCAGGCCACTCGTGATGTAGAATGGTATCTGCAAGTATTCGCAGACCTACAGATGCAAGTAACACTACCAGTTAAAGTTTACCTTGATTCCCAGAGTGGACTTGCTATCCTATGTTCAGAAAACAATACGCAGCGCACCAGAGTCTTAAGATTACGTTTGGAGTTTGTAAAGAAATTAATTGCTGACGAAATGATTGTATTTGAATATGTCCCAGGTGATAATCAAATTGCGGACATTTTTACAAAAGCACTTCCAAAGGTTACACATGAAAAACATGTACAAAGTATGCTTTATGTTTTTGTTCCACAATGATGAACCGCAGGGGAAATGTTGAATGGTTTCTTTAAATGTAAAGGTTCATCATTGTTCCACCTAATGTGTATGTCTTTAAGGGGCCAGAGCAAGGGCCAGAGCAAGATAACGAGACCCAGCTTTACAGCTGTGAAACATAGCAGGTGCTGCTGAGTTGCATTGATTAAGGTGTGTCAGCATTTGCATGTAGTATATAAGGAGCAGCACCTAGCTCTCCCATTACCCTGGGGGTTGGGTTGGTGGTTGGGTCTGGTTTGTTGTTAATGTATTTAGTGTATAAGGAGTTTTTGTTTTTGTAATTAAAACCTTGTTTAAGTTATTTTTGAGTCCCTTTCTTTTTAATGCATGGTCTCCCCAGCAAGCTCTCTGCAGCGCTACCATATTGCAAATACCCAACACTCTTATCACCTCGGAAGGCACAAGGTGGTTTATTCAATTATATATCAAGGAAGTTGCTATGTTTCCAAATTTTCGACAATGCACATACAGTCTGGCAGGTGGACAGGGCAGGGAGGTGTCTGTTCTATCCAATACAAAATAAGAGTTTGATTTTGATTTCCATGCGCTGCTTTTCTGTTAAAGAGGGGGGAAATTAGCAAGAAGGTGATGGCTTACCTGGACAAATTCCTGGAGAAGAGAGCCACTTATGGCTACTAGGCATGGTAGCTGTGCTCTGCCTACAAAGCTGGAGTGGCAAGGCTTCTGAATACTGGTTGCTAGAAAACACAAAAGTTGAAGGATGCTTTTTTGCTTGGGTCTTGCCTGAGGGTTTCCCGCAGGCATCTGGCTGGCCACTGTGAGAACAGCATACAGTGGTACCTCGGGTTAAGAACTTAATTCATTCCGCTGGCAGAATCCGAGACCAGGGAGAAGAGTTGGTGGAAGAAGATTGGAAGAAATTTAAAATCTATCTACAGAAACACTGTAAAATTATTGAATGTTAATGACGTTGGAATGAAACGAAGTGGTTCTAGTAATAAGGCAAAATAAGAATATGTAAGAATGGATTGATATTAGACGAAAATTCGAAGTTATAATATGTGAGGATAAACAATTAAGGGTAAACTAAGAGGGTATGGATTTGCTGAACAAATTTTTAAATGGGATACAAAAAAGGGAGGTGTGAGGAAGTCATGAAAATAAGTAAATGAGCGGTAAGATATCAGAAAGAGGGATTTTTATTTTTTCTCTTTTCTTCTTTTTATGTTAAATTCTGGTTTTTGTATTTTTCTTGTGTTTTTTGTTTATTGTTTTGTAACTCTTTTCTTGTTAAAAATTTAATAAATATTATTTTTTTAAAAAAAGAAAAAAAAAGAACTTAATTCATTCCGGAGGTCCGTTCTTAACCTGAAACTGTTCTTAACCTGAAGCACCACTTTAGCTAATGGGGCCTCCCACTGCCACCGCGCCACCGCTGCACGATTTCTGTTCTCATCCTGAAGCAAAGTTCTTAACCCGAGGTACTATTTCTGGGTTAGCGGAGTCTGTAACCTGAAGCGTCTTTAACCCGAGGTGCCACTGTACTGGACTTGATGGGCCGTTGTCCCAATCCAGCAGGCTCAGGGTCCCTTCCAACTCTATAATTCCATGATTGTATGAAACAGACCTCTAACCTTCCTCCGTGTTCATTGCAACAGCTGTACTGTTGGGTGATGGGCAGTTTTTTACCATTTCGGGAGTCCTGCCAAGCGCCCAGTTCTCCACCCTCAAAGGGCAATGGCTTTTCCCACCTGCCTTGCCCCCACCCTCGAGTCCTAAGAGCCTTTCCCAGACCCTGACTTTGAAAAGAGCAGAAGCAGCTGGGAAGAGAGGAGTTCAGGGATATATATTTTTAAAACATATTGTGTAAGTTGTGTGTCCTTGTTTCTCAATTCAGTCCTTTTACATGGTTTTGTGGCATTTTGTGCATTGTGACCTGCCGTTATTTTTATTGATTCTAGTTTAGTAGATCTTTATGGTCATTGATTGGTGTAAACTGTTTAATTATTATTTGCGGATATTTAATTTTACTGTTTACTATGATAGTCTAATGGATTATTGAATACTGCTTTATTTTATATAAGTTATTGTGACTTTCTTATTCTGTCGCTGAGCTTTCTGTTCCACTGTCCTCAATGCCTGCCTCATCGTAGTGGGTGTGTGTGTCAAGAATGCTTTCCAAAGACACTGAGTCTGTCAGCTGTCTCTGCCTTGGTGTTTCCTCTTCCTGCTGTTCCTCTTCCAGTATTTCCCAGCTTCTCTCCTCTGCAGCCTCTGAACGATGCCCTTCTGCAAACCACTGTTCTAAATCTATGCTGTCCTTCTGTCCTTGGGAAGGTTCAGGAGAAGGGGGCATTGCACCCACCATTCCTCCTCAGTCCAGTCCCTGACAAGACCTGGATGGAGGTAGAAGAAGAGTTTGGACTTGCTATCCCATCTTTCACTCCTCTTAAGGAGTCTCAAAGCGGCTAACAATCTCCTTTCCCTTCCTCCCCCACAAAAAACACTCTGTGAGGTGAGTGGGGCTGAGAGACTTCAGAGAAGTGTGACTGGCCCAAGGTCACCCAGCAGCTGCATGTGGAGGAGCAGGAAAGCGAACCTGGTTCACCAAATTATGAATCCACTGCTCCTAACCACTACACCATGCTGGCTGACCTTTGGCCGAGAAATGTCACAAGTTTTTAGCTGGACCTTTTCATAACTACTACCCTTCAAACATATCAGATACTTCCCCAGTGCTTTATGACCCCTTTATGACCACCACAGAACCCTGTTTTAGCAACTAAGTACAAGAGTGAGGTGAGTGAGGTTGGGAGACTTCAAAGAAGTGTAGCCCAAGGTCACCCAGCAACTGCATGTGGAGGAGCGGGGAATCGAACCCGGTTCACCAGATTACGAGTCCACCGCTCTTAACCACTACACCACACCGGCTCTCAAAAGCATACACACAATGCCTTGTTCTAAGGAACATAAGTCAGAGAAGTGATATCACCTTCTTCCTTTAATCTCTCCAAGTACGTTGACTGATCATCAGTTTTATGACGTTCCGGCACACTTGCCACTCATCCTTCAGGTTCTCTCAACTGAATGCAAGACCCTCCTCCAGTTGCAACACAAAATGTATTATTGTCATTAATGAAAAAGTTAATGGGGCATTTTCTTATATATCAATTTACATTTTACAATTCAAGTATACAAATGATATGTACAGCAGAGAGATGCTTCTCTCTCCCTCTCCCTTGCTCAAGGAAATAGTTTTTAATGTGTTTTATGAGCATCAAAATGTGGTGAATAATGACGGAGATGGAGGATGCAAAGACGATGACGGTTTGGGTGCCCCCCCCCAACCCCACTGTGATCAACAGCGCTTGGATAAAAAGGTCTGCAATGAGGGAGGATGAAAAGTAAGAAATGGAGAGCAAAGAAGGATGCTCTGCTGTTCCAAACTGCACCACCACAGATTATCAGGAGGCCATTGCTAAAGACCCATTTGGCTGTTGCCCAGAGAATTCCACAACAAGCTCCTTCACATAACCTGGGAGCAATGGCAGCCCCAACCTATGCTTGTTGCAGAACAAGAGCTGGAAAGAATGAGAACTGGGGATTGTGGGGAGTTAACAAGAACTCCTAAAAGGTAAAAGGACCCCTGACCATTAGGTCCAGTTGTGACCGACTCTGGGGTTGCAGCACTCATCTCGCTTTATTGGCCAAGGGAGCCAGCGTACAGCTTCCAGTGAACCAGAGCAGCGCACAGAAATGCCATTTACCTTCCCGCCAGAGCAGTACCTATTTGTCTACTTGCACTTTGACGTGCTTTCGAACTGCTAGGTTGGCAGGAGCTGGGACCAAGCAACAGGAGCTCACCCCATCGCGGGGAATCGAACCGCCGACCTTCTGATCGGCAAGTCCTAGGCTCTGTGGTTTAACCCACAGCGCCACCTAGGCCATTGGAATTACCTGCCAGGGGTGATGAGTTGCAGTTCTCTCTCCCACACACATACGCATGCTCATCCCAGGTGAAATTCGATGCCACAATGCCCAAAAAACTGAATGCATCTCTTAAGAATATAAGTAGAACCCCATTAGATCATCCCAAAAGGTACACCTAATCTATTATTATTATTATTATTATTATTATTATTATTATTATTATACATTTGTTTATTTATACCCTTGTTTCTTGGCAGGGACTCAAGGAAACTTACAGATAAAAACAAAAACATAAGAAAAACAATCTTTAAAAACAATTAAACATTGACAGAATTAAAAATATCTACATATATAAAATCTGTTAAAGCCATACAAAGAATTACAATAAAACAGCATGGCACCAGCCCTTTCATTAAAAGCAGTCCATTCCCAGAAGCCTGCCGGCAGAAAGATAGGAAGGAGGGAGGCAATATAAAGCCTGGGAGCAGCCACTGAGAAGGCCCTGTTTTTACAGCATCCTGTTCTCACAGTGGCCAACCAGATTCCTGCAGGAAACCCTCAAGGAGAACCCACGAGCACCAGCATTCTTCTTTCCTGTAATTCACATTTATTATTGTTATTATTATTAAGTTTTTGCAAAAGCTCACCATGTTGGTCAAAAAAGCAAAGCAAAAACTCAACAAGTCTTGTGTCCGGATTTCCCCTTTTTGAAATATCGTAACTGTAGCTAAAAAATATTAAAAGGTCCTTCAGGGTTAGTTTTTAGGCTTCTTTTAAAGACCTTTCCTCCCAGTTTCAGTAGGTTTTTAAATCTGCAAGCTTTATATCTGCTCTTTTGATATTTTACTTGTTATGTTATGTACTGAAGTTCTCACCCTGGGCCAGCAGGGGGATACTGTAGATAGTTATGCAAATGAAGGATCGAAAGTGACATTCAGTGATTGGATAGTTTGTATGCAAATGAAGGATCGAAAATGATGTTCAGTGATTGGATAGTTTTAGAAAGTTGCAACAGTTACGTTGTTCTGGAGCTCTATATAAGCAGGCTGACTGAGCTCCTCAGTTCAGTTCAGTTCTGGCCTTTGAATAAACAAGAGCTGTTTGAAGAATCACTGTGTCATCTGATATGTTCACCCACAACTTAACATTACTAAATTCTGGTACAGCTAGCATTTCTCTGCTGTATTTTGTTCAGTAAGATTACAGTAGAACGACCTATCATTCGCACCCTTTTAACTTCACACACCTGCAAAGCAGGTCTGATGACAGAGTTCTGTTATTATTTAATTTAGATGCCATTTAAACTCCTGCCACCAAGCTGGTGCCAAACATATTGCTCTGCTTTCCTTTGGGCCACATCAGTGAGGCCGAGAAGGGAGGGTCTTGTCGTTTGGGCAGCCCAGGACCTCCAGACATACTGCCCAGGCCTGAGCCCTGGAGAGGTCACTTTGGTGTTGATGAAACAGCGGTTTGACTTTACCTCTGGAGGTGCACTCCATTGTCTCTTGAGACAGACTGAGGCCAATGTAATGCACTGCAATTCAATTTGTATGCAAAAATGGCTGTTAAGCAGTTTACAAGTATAAAATCAATCCATATTTTTTTAAGAAAAGAATCCACACAATAACATTAAAATGTATTTAATTAAAATATACAATAAAACATTTTAAAAACAACCCAGCGAAAGAGTTTTTAAAATAAAACCACAAGTTCAGTTCAGGGGAATGGTTGCTTAAACCAGTTGTCTTCGGGAGTTGGTGGGAGTGGGTGTCACCACCAAAAAGATCCTCTCTCAGAGAGCCAGCAACATTTCTTCTGAAGCAGGGAAGCACTCAACTATCTCTGACGAAAATGTCAATTGCTGGCAAAGCCCTCAGCCTTTGAGTGCTTCCAAACTGTCACTAGCTTCAAGTGGGATTCAATCACATAAGGGCAAATTCAGGTGGCACAGCTATCATGAGTTGGAAGGCCTTACACAACAAACCCACTTCATAAGATAAGACTTCATGTGATAAAGAATGTCGGCTAGTTGTTTATTTCCTTGACATCTGATGGGAGGGTGTTCCACAGGGCGGGCACCACTTGTCAGGAGCTCATCCTACTCTCGAGTACGACCCTGGCAGAGACACGTGCCCGACTGGCATGTTCCCTCCCTCCTGCTTTGATTGTTCGGGAGCTTCAAAAGATTTCTTCTGCCTGAACATCACAGTGCCTGATGCTAACAGACATCAGTACACTTAGGGATCCTCAGAGTCTTCACAGCTTGCGTAACAGACCTCAGCAACTCAGCATTTTGGCTAATCTACTTTGTTTACATATAAACACACACGGAGCACTGCAACATGTCTCCCCCTCTCTCTAGCATCAGACAGCAAAGAGAAAAAGAACAAAGGACAATAGTCCCACTTCACGGAACACAGTAACACAAACATCCTGTCTCCGTCACTTCCCACTCTGTGGAGTCAAAACATACACCGTCATGTGATAGACAAAAATCCCATGACTGCAGACACAGGGAATGAATCCTCAACACTGCTACCAAGAAGGCCCTCTTCCTGGTTCCCTGTAGCTTCACTCCTCGCAAGGAAGTAACCACCAGAAGGCCCTTGGAGCTGGACCTCAGGCTGAATGATGGGGTTGGAGAAGCTCTTTCAGGTATACTGGGCCGAGGCTGTTTAGGGCTTTAAAGATCAGAACCAACACTTTGAATTGTGCTCGGAAACGTACTGGGAACCAATGTAGGTCTTTCAAGACTGGTGTTATGTGGTCTCAGCGGCCACTCCTAGTCACCAACCAGTCTAGCTGCCGCATACTGGATTAGTTATAGTTTCCAGGTCACCTTCAAAGGTAGCTTCACATAGAGTGCATTGCAGTAGTCCAAGCAGGATAACACTTGCTTGGACCCAGTGTCATCTAACCTCCCTGCACACAAACCATAATGAATTGTCAATAAATAGCCAAATGTTGTCTAATATCCCTGCAAACAAATCAGGGATATATGTTCAATTATCAGGTTATCTGGCCATATCTCTGTGTCAGCAGCTATTGGCAAATGCACACTAAAGCACATATTGAAACCACATGACTTCCCCCAAAGTGTCCTGGGAAGTGTAGTTTGTTGAGGGTGTTGGAAACCAGAAGGGGGAAATGGAGTTCCCATGATTATTTGGGGTAAGTTGTGTGTTTTAAATCCATCGCCTTGCCAACAAAGGTCCGTATAGTAAAAGCTATGGTTTTCCCAGTAGTGATGTATGGAAGTGAGAGCTGGACCATAAAGAAGGCTGATCGCCGAAGAATTGATGCTTTTGAATTATGGTGCTGGAGGAGACTCTTGAGAGTCCCATGGACTGCAAGAAGATCAAACCTCTCCATTCTGAAGGAAATCAGCCCTGAGTGCTCACTGGAAGGACAGATCCTGAAGCTGAGGCTCCAGTCCTTTGGCCACTTCATGAGAAGAGAAGACTCCCTGGAAAAGACCCTGATGCTGGGAAAGATTGAGGACACAAGGAGAAAGGGACGACAGAGGACGAGATGGTTGGACAGTGTTCTCAAAGCTACCAGCATGAGTATGACCAAACTGCGGGAGGCAGTGGAAGACAGGAGTGCCTGGCGTGCTCTGGTCCATGGGGTCACGAAGAGTCTGACACGACTAAACGACTAAACAACAACAATGCTTTAAATGCATTGTGTGGATCTGTCCTATGCTTCCCCACCTCACCTCACGGTTACATGGCTTATTCTAAAATCCCTCAGCTTCCTCTCTTCCAAAATTGCCATTTTCATTTTATTTGAAATCAAAAGACCAAGCTCTGGCCTAGACTTTACAGGAGGATACCAATGAGGAAATGAATTTCTTTTTCCCCCCACCTCCAAGACATGGAATAACAGCCACAAATGTGTGAAAATCGCAGTGACAAGTTGGTATTATATTATTTAGGTAGCCTGAAGTAATTAACCGGGATGCAGTAAAATAAGAACTTCCAACAGAAGTGCTGAAAATGGGACTTTTTTTAAAAAAAAAAAATCTGTTCAGTTCTTAAGTACAGCAATTTGGAGGGGGACATAGTTCTGTGATGGAAAATCTGCTTTGCATGAAAGCCTAGAGAGTCACTGCCAGTCAGTGTAGAGGATACAGAACTAGATGGACCAATGGTCTGTCATCATCATCATCATCATCATCATCATCATCATCATCATCTATTATTTATACCACACCCATCTGGCTGGGTTTCCCCAGCCACTCTGGGCAGCTCCCAACAGAATATTAAAAACATGATAAAACATCAGACATTAAAAACTTCCCTAAAAAGGGTTGCCTTTAGATATCTTATAAAAAGTCAGATAGTTGTTTATTTCCTTGACATCTGATGGGAGGGTGTTCCATTGGGCAGGTGCCACTACTGAGAAGGCCCTCTGCCTGGTTCCCTGTAACCTCACTTCTCACAATGAGGAAACTGCCAGAAGGCTCTCAGAGCTGGACCTCAGTGTCCAGGCTAAATGATGGGGGTGGAGACGCTCCTTCAGGTATACTGGGCTGAGGCCGTTTAGGGCTTTAAAGGTCAGCACCAACACTTTGAATTGTGCTCGGAAACGTACTAGGTTTTTTAGGACCGGTGTTATTTGTTCTCGGCAGCCACTCCCAGTCACCAGTCTGGCTGCCACATTCTGGATTACTTGCAGTTTCCTCCATGGGCATACCGGGAGAGGCGGTCCCGTAGGTACGAGGGTCCTGAAATAGCAGCAGCAGCAGTATCCCACCCATCTGGCTGGGTTTCTGTAGCCACTCTGGGTGGCTTACAGTACATATAAAAACATAGTAATTCTTTTAAAAAAACCAACAACTTCCCAATACAGGGAAATCCGTGGGTATAGGGCGGTACACAAATTTAATAAAAAATAATAATTAAAATATAACTTTTGAATTGAGTTGCTGGACAACCTCTGGATGCCAAGTCATTTGGGACTCATCCGGCTGAAGTTGAGAAATCATGCATTAAGCTACTTGAATCCATGCATTTGATAAAATGAACAGGTAAACTAAATATAGCCGTACCATAAAACACATTCATGGGCTCTTGGTATATTTAAGAGTTGTATTTTCAGTACTTTTAAAGAAAAGGTTCAGAATGACTACCAAAAAATAAAATAAAAATCATTTTCTGCTTAAGAGTTACTATAAAAATTTTAATAGTCACTTGAGAAAAGGCATGATGGTCCGATAAAGGAGGCTCCGATGAAGCGTGAACTGATATAATGATTTCCAGTAATGTGATCGTCATCATGGGACCATAAACGCCTTCCTCTTCCTGCTTGTTGTCCTCTCCTCTGTGTTCCACATGAAGGACTTAAGCAAGGTCTGGAGAGACTTCTCGAGGATTAAGTCAAGATCTATCGAACAGTAACTGCTGCTTCACTAGATTGTAAGAGAACAGTTAAGGTAAGTGTGGAGAACCTGGGACCTTCCAGACAGGTGCACTGCCTTGCCCCTGCAACAGAGGGGGCCCGGGACATGCCAACATCGTCGTGGCATGTGCATGTGTGATGTTGGCACACCCTGTGGCATGTTGACATCACTCATGCCCATCACAGGGGTGTGCCAATGTGTTGTGTGGATGCCCCGTGGCGAGTGCACATGATACGAGCATGCCCCATGGTGTGCATGTGCTGCCACATAGAACTGGGGCATGCGTCTCCTTCATTGAAAATTTGTAAGTGCCTAGGCCCTCACAACCCCTCATGGATGGCACCTATACTTCCAGAAGTTACAAGGAAAACCCTCCTCTTCCCTGACCATTGCTTGTGATGGACTACATCGATGTCTGAAGCTCCACAGGTTCTTCACATCAAGGTTCAGTAAGGTATCCAAGGCCCAAGTTGTCACTCCAATATTCCCACTACAAGCCACCTCAGAAAGATGAGATGCCTCTGCATTTAAAGAATTTGTAAGAGGGGTTGCAGGATTGTACACATGGATGGTATCATCTGAAGGTCCCTACAGTGACTTCCTGGAGGAGGAGAAGAAGAGAAGAAGAGTTTGGATTTGATATCCCGCCTTTCACTCCCTTTAAGGAGTCTCAAAGTGGCTAACATTCTCCTTTCCCTTCCTCCCCCACAACAAACATTCTGTGAGGTGAGTGGGGCTGAGAGACTTCAAAGAAGTGTGACTAGCCCAAGGTCACCCAGCAGCTGCATGTGGAGGAGCAGAGACGCGAACCAGGTTCCCCAGATTACGAGAATACCGCTCTTAACCACTACACCACACTGGCTCTCCCACACTGAAGAACATCTGAAGGCCCCTACAGTGACTTCCTGGAGAACTTCCTGGACTCCATATTGCTTTTCTCTCAAGTTCACTGTAGTTTTGTTTTGTCACATTTTATTAGCTTTACCCAATGCGATGCGTACAGAATTTTACTTTATGAAGAGTCTCAGAAATGCTATAAATAAATTTATGGCGAATGACCCTTCTGGGCTGCGATATTTGTAAGTGCTTGCACAGAAACAGAATAATAGTAAAAGAAAACAACAAATTGCAGCCCAGCAAATTGGGGGAACCAGCCAAAATATTTTTAATTGGTTCCGTCAATTAAATGCTGTGACCCTAATTAATCATATGTGGCATATATGTACAGCTTTAGAATGCTTAAAGCTCTTGCAACTTCAGAGGAAGTTGCCTCATACTGAGTCAGACCATTGGTCTATCTAACTCAGTATTTTCTATGCTGCCTAGCAGTGGCTCTCTAGGTTTCAGACAGGGGGCATAGCAAACCCAGTTGGAAGTGCCAGGGATTTGTTAAGCATAGTAATTTAATTCACTGAAATTTTAAATCCTTGTTGTTGTTGTTTAGTCGTTTAGTCATGTCCGACTCTTCGTGACCCCATGGACCAGAGCACACCAGGCAATCCTGTCTTCCGCTGCCTCCCGCAGTTTGGTCAAACTCATGCTGGTAGCTTCGAGAACACTGTCCAACCATCTCGTCCTCTGTCGTCCCCTTCTCCTTGTGCCCTCCATCTTTCCCAACATCAGGGTCTTTTCCAGGGAGTCTTCTCTTCTCATGAGGTGGCCAAAGTACTGGAGCCTCAGCTTCATGATCTGTCCTTTCAGTGAGCACTCAGGGCTGATTTCCTTCAGAATGGAGAGGTTTGATCTTCTTGCAGTCCATGGTAAATGCTTGTATAATAATAATAATAATAATAATAATAATAATAATAATAATAATAATAATTTATTATTTATACCCCACCCATCTGGCTGTGCTTCCCCCCAGCCACTCTGGGCAGCTTCCAACAAAATATTAAAATACTGTAATGCAACAAATATTAAAAGCTTCCCTAATGTATGCGTTAATATGTGATTAAATTTGATTGGTTGGTAACTGAATTCTAGAGACTTCTCTAGTAAAGGTAAAGGGTAAAGGTAAAGGACCCCTGGGTGGTTAAAGTTCTCCAGTAGTTCTCATGTGACTGGCTAACATTCATCACATGGGTGGTATCTAGTGAAGAAGAGACTTCGTTTAATGTGAAGCAAGATGACTGCATTTTAGACTCCACTGTGATCACTGCTAAGTTGAACAGAGCGTTGGAGTGCTTCTTCTCTGCTTGAAAGAAAGAGAGCAAAGCGGCAGGAGAAGGGGAAAGGGGAAATCCTTCATAGGAGCTACAAGGCATGGCCTAACTGAGATACAGAAGGCTGAGTGCTGAGCTCCAGAAAGAGAGGAAAATACAGTTGTTTGGAAGTTAGAAAGAGACTGTAAACCCATGCTTAGATGAGCATGTGACTGTAAATATTATGTTTGAATTCACCTACAAGTTTCTGCAAGTAAAGTTTTTGGATGTTGAAGTCTGGACATTGGTTTAATTTCCGAAGAAGGGTGCCAGTCATAAATATGATTTTGAGCTTCTTAGCTGCGATTTTTGGGTGGCGCTGTGGGTTAAATCACAGAGTCTAGGACTTGCCGATCAGAAGGTCAGCGGTTCGAATCCCCACGACGGGGTGAGCTCCCGTTGCTCGGTCCCAGCTCCTGCCAACCTAGCAGTTCGAAAGCACATCAAAGTGCAAGTAGATCAATAGGTACTGCTCCGGCAGGAAGGTAAACGGCGTTTCTGTGCGCTGCTCTGGTTCGCCAGAAGCGGCTTAGTCATGCTGGCCACATGACCTGGAAGCTGTACGCCAGCTCCCTCAGCCAATAAAGCGAGATGAGCACCGCAACCCCAGAGTTGGCCACGACTAGACCTAATGGTCAGGGGTCCCTTTACCTTTACCTAGCTGCGATTTTGCTACTCTTATTTAAACAGGATTGAACTTGGAACCTTCTGCATGCAAGGTCCTGAGTCTTGTCTAAAATTTTCGACAACAAAGAACTATGAGCACCACCAAATACATATGCTAAAACCATCACCCATACCACAGAGACGTACACCCAGCTCTTTAAGGGTCTGGAAGAGCAAAGAAATCTTAACCTGGCACTGAAAGGAGAAGGAGTAGCAACACTTACAGGCATGAAAGAGTCAAGTCATTGAGCCAAGTCAAAGTAAGCTATGCCACATCACAAAAAGCTGGCTGGTCGCGACCTGCTGTTAACTTTCCCCCTCTGAGCAGATGTATGTTTTCTTGAAGGACTATTGCTCAATACAGCAATCACTGGCTCCCACAGCGTGGAAGAGGTGAGGACTGTGTTGGCTGTTGGATATGAGGAGTCAAGTGAATCCATGTCCTCTGGCCTGGGTGGTCCTGGTGCATGGGATGACGACTCCCTTGGCAATGCTTCTTCCTCTTCTGGGTATTCCTCTGAACTGAGAGGGGATTGGGGCCAGTGTGCTGCAATGCTTAGAGTGTTGGACCTGAGAGAACAGGGTTGAAATCCCCAGTCAGCTATGAAACTCATTGTATGACCTTGGAGTAGTCACAATCTGTCAACTCTCACAAGGCTGCTATATGGGCAGGGTGTGGAGAATCAAGAATGGAGAACCTTGAGCTCCTTGGAGGAAAGGTAAAGGGACCCCTGACCATTTAGTCCAGTCGTGACTGACTCTGGGGTTGTGGCGCTCATCTCGCTTTATTGGCCAACTGGGCCGCAGTACAGCTTCCGGGTCATGTGGCCAGCATGACTAAGCCATTTCTGGTGAACCAGAACAGCGCACGGAAACACCGTTTACCTCCCTGCCGGAGCAGTACCTATTTATCTATTTGCACTTTGACATGCTTTTGAACTGCTAGGTTGGCAGGAGCAGGGACCGAGCAACAGGAGCTCACCCCGTCGCGGGGATTTGAACCGCCGACCTTCTGATCGGCAAGTCCTAGGCTCTGTGGTTTAACTCACAGCACCAAAGTGGGGTATATATGCAAAGCATATTACACCAACATTTGAATCATCATGCCCAGGAAGCATATGTACCAAGATGAAGGCTAAGCTCTTTCTTAATTCATGGAAGAGAGGAGTGTCAATGTTTATCAACCATGCTAGCTAAATGGAACCTCCATCATCAGAGAGGGAGCGTACCTCAAAAAAAGTTGAGGAAGACAATGGGAAGACACTGAATTGGAAAAAAAAAGTTTAAAATAACTTTTCTTAAAAAAAACACAGGAGCCTTTCTTTTAGGAATTTTAGGTGCCAAAATCCCACAGGAGCAGAAAAGACTATTTATGTATGCAACCAGGGCTATTGGCCCAGAGATGAAAAGAAGATAAAGTCCCGACCAGAGGAGAATGGCAGGTGAAGTTGATGGATTATGTCAGAATGGCAAAAATGACCGGAAGAATCAGAAATCAGGAAGACCAATTTTTTTAATAAAGAATGGGGAAAATTTTCTAATTAATCTTAAAAAAAATAAAAATAAAATTGTAAACAGTTAACATTCTTAGTAGGACTTTTAGTTTAATGGTGAACTTTGGATATAATGGAGATGTAAAAGATCTGGATTATTATAAAAGATGCAGGAGGAAATGACTAACAAGGGGAGAAGGGAAGTGGTGTAGTGGTTAAGAGTGGTGGTCTTGTTTAAGAACTACCGCCCCATATCGTTATTAAATGTGGATTACAAAATTTTTGCTGACATTTTGGCCAAAAGATTGAAAAAAGTATTGATGGAAGAGATCCATAAAGACAAAGCGGGCTTTCTCCCGGGAAGACATTTGTCTGACAATTTGAGGAATATAATTGATATTTTGGAAAAATTTGAAGTGAATATAAACACTAAAGCAGTTTTGATATTTGTGGATGCGGAGAAAGCTTTTGACAACATCTCTTGGAGTTTTATGAAAAAGAACCTACAGGGGATGGGGGTAGGGCAAGGTTTTGAAAATGGTATAGGTGCAATATATTCTGAACAGAAAGCTAAATTAATTGTAAATAATGTGGTTACGGAAGAATTTAAGATAGAAAAAGGGACACGACAGGGGTGCCCAATCTCCCCATTGCTTTTTATATCGGTTCTGGAGGTCCTGCTGAACATGATTAGAAGGGACCAGTTGGTTAAAGGTATACAGGTCGGAGCTAAACAGTACAAACTGAGAGCATTCACAGATGACTTTGTTTTGACATTACAGGAGCCAGAATCTAGTACTAAAAGGGTTTTAGACTTAATTCAAGAATTTGGTCAAGTGGCAGGATTTAAATTGAACAAGTTAAAAACTAAGGTCTTAGAGAAAAATTTAACATCAATTGAAAAAGAAAGGTTTCAGAATGAGACAGGTTTGACTGTGGTTAAGAAAGTGAAATATTTGGGGATTAATATGACAGCAAAAAATGTGAACTTATTTAAAGATAATTATGAAAAATGTTGGACAGAAGTGAAAAGAGATCTAGAAATTTGGTCAAACTTGAAGCTTTCCTTGTTGGGTCGAATTGCAGTTATAAAAATGAATGTATTGCCTAGAATGTTGTTTTTGTTTCAAACATTGCAAATTGTGGACAAGATGGACTGTTTCAAGAAGTGGCAGAAAGATATTTCTAGATTTGTCTGGCAGGGCAAGAAGCCCAGAATAAAATTTAAGATATTAACTGATGCATAGGAAAGGGGGGGATTTGCCCTGCCGGACTTTAAACTTTACTATGAATCAGCAGCATTTTGCTGGTTGAAAGACTGGCTGCTTCTTGAGAACACAGACATTTTGGACTTAGAAGGATTTAATAATGCTTTTGGATGGCATGCATATTTGTGGGTACCTGGGTACCTGGTTGCCAACTGCTGAACTGCACACACTCAGTTATGTGCATGCATGTTGCATCAAGGTAATGGCTCTGGTCCTTGTATAATGGTTGTTGAATAAGTATTGAGATACCCAATGCCAACAAATACCTGTTTATTGCTCTGGCTCTTGTAAATACATATGCCTCGATTAAATCATTTCTAATTAACCACAGCTGCTGCTGCTGCTGCTGCTGCTGCTTCTTCTTCTTCTTCTTCTTCTTCTTCTTCTTCTTCTTCTTCTTCTTCTTGTTTTTATGTTGTATGTTGGATATGTGGTTGCAAAACTGTAATCTGAAAAACCAAATAAATAAATTTAAAAGAGGGAGAGAGAGAGAGACTGTTGCCTTTGTCCCTTAAAGCATCTAGCTGGCCAATATTGGAAGTATACTGGGCTGGCTGGACCTTTGAGCAAGTTAATTTTGCAGTACATCCATGAACCCAGGTTTCACAAGTAACTCTGAGAACAATTAGGAGCTTAATAGTCTATATCAAGTTTAAGCAATGGATTTTAACCATCTTTCTTCATCACTGGCATGCCATACCATTTATTATAGAAACACACATATCCGTAAATAACACATCACATTTTTGAAAAATTATTATTACTGTACTGTATTGGGTTCACGAAAGATGCAAATCAAACACAGCCCCAATGGCTCATCCTTTAATGATCAACACGTTGACTAATCCCCACCCCCCGCTGATGACGAGTAGCATGTGTTTTTCAGAGAGATTATCTCAAAATATAATTTTGCTAGCAGAGCTGTCTAATTTTTCCTCCCAAAGCATTTAGTAATAAGGATGTCTAATAAAATATGGAAAAAATATTTAGAAAATGAACCATAATTTTAATATAATTTTAATTAATGGGAGTGCAATTGCGGCGGTTTAAATTACATTCCCAGTGGTGAGAGAGAGAAAGAAAGAAGCGTTTTAAAACCTCATTTGTAAGCCAAGATGGTGGCTTTAATGACTGGCAGGAAAGTTACTTCAACAGATTTCATGGGGCATGATCCAAAGATAATAGGTTTTCAGCCCAATGACAATCCAATTACAATGCCAATCAAAGCTAACTTCATGCACTCTAATTATCAGATTTAGCTGTCAGTTCAAATACAAACATAACACTTTTATTTAAATAAAAATTTAATTTAGGGGAGGGGGCGAAAGAAGCACGGAGATACATGGGTGATTTATTGAGACGGCAAGAGCAATCTTATTTCTCCAGTAATATAATAAAAATCAGTCTTCTATTAAGAAATGGGGGGGGGGGGAGAGAAAGTTTCTCCCTCCCTTACTTTCCCCCCTGTACGCAATATGGTGTATTATTCAGGAGTTAATTTAATCAGGGTTGGATAGGGATGGGGAAGAGCCAGAGTAGGGAAAGTCAGGAAACAGATCGGAACACGGCCACAGATATTTGAAAGCCCCAGAAGTAGGTTAAAGAGAGAGGAGCGAGGTTTCTGTAAGAGAAAAAAAATTCTGCATGACTAAAATGACAAAATTTAATTAGTTTTTGGCAATAATCAGGGCAAGCGGTGAAGAAATGACAGCACGCTTCTTAAAATAGGTACACATAATCGAGCCACGGTAACCCTGTGAGCAAAAAGGTAATTCCCAAATTGTGTGCAAGATCACACCATGGCGTAGCAATGTTATAATGCCCAGTGCAGCCATGCAGTATATATCTCAGGGGTTTGACCACACTTGGTAAACTGTGTACAGATTTGGAGATTGCTGAGCCGGGAATGGGCAACTAAACTGATTTTAGTTTAAAAGGATGGGGTGTGTCTGTGTATGTCTTTGTGTTAGAGTCTTGTAAAAGTTACTTAGCACAGAGGAAGCAGAGAGAGAGAGAGAGAGAGAGAGAGAGAGAGAGAGAGAGAGGGGTATTCCTCCCACCACACCAGAATGAATTTAGTTGACAGGATACTCAAGGCCATAGCTGTCAACGTTTCCCCCTTTTTAAGGGAAATTCCCCTATTCCGAATAGGATTCCTCACAAGAAAAGGGAAAAGTTGACAGCTATGCTCAAGGCAAACAAATATCTTTGGCTGATATTCAAACTTTGGATTTCCATTTAACATCTTTCTTTCTTTCTTTCTTTCTTTCTTTCTTTCTTTCTTTCTTTCTTTCTTTCTTTCTTTCTTCCATTGCTTTCATTTATAACCAAATCCTTTGGCTCTCTCCAAAACTCTGCAGGCAGCTGCCTGAACAACCACACCTCTGGTAATCCCTTTAGAAGATGTCCTCATGCAACAACTTCCAAAAAACATTGTCCCAGGAAGTGTGGGAGGTAGAGGAGTCGGCTGAGGAGCTAGCGCGAACCTGCTGTAGAAAAGGAAAAAGCAGAAAGGTTAAAAGCAAAAGTATATGCAACTTAGGTAGCCCAGAATGGTTTTAAGTTGTGGAATTCCTTCCGCACAGAGGTGCATCTGGCAACTTCTTTTTTTAAAAAAAATAATATTTTATTAATTTTCATCAAGAAAAATACATATCGCACCACATTACAACTTTAACAAATTTTCTTGTTTTTGGACTTCCTTCAGCCTCTCTGACAATCATCCAAATTAAACTTTTTAATTACACATTTCCTAAATTTGCTATTGCCTTTTATCATACCCTTCCACACCTGTTTTCCTTTCTTACAATATTTCTTAGGTTTTTACAGAGCTTCTTTAATTGCCACTAACGTTATTTCATTATCACTTATACATTCCCAATACTCCACTAGCTTTCCTCAGTCCTCGATAAACTTTTGATCTCGTAGATATCTGATCTTCCCTGTCAATTTATCAAGTTCTGCATAGTCCATCAGCTTCATTCTCCACTCCTCCAATGTTGGTACCTGTTCCTGTTTCCATTTCTGGGCCAGTAATATTCTTGCCGCTGTTACTGCATATTGGAAAAGTTTACAATCCTTTCTATTTATTTCATTTCCTATAATTCCTAAAAGAAAGGCCTCTGGTTTCTTAACAAATGTGTATTTCAACATTTTCTTCAATTCATTATATATCAATTCCGAGCAGCTCTTCACTTTCTTACATTCCCACCACATCTGGCAACTTCATTAGGCAGTTTATGTCGGATGCACCAGAAGCACCTCATCGCCCTGGCTGCTGACATCTAAGAAATATGTTTTTAGGATGCATCCCATTCTTGTGACTGAAGTTATACAACCTTTTGATATTGTATTTTAAAGTGCTGTAACCCACCCTGAGACCTTGTGGAGAAGGATGGGTAGCAAACTGGAAGAAGGAGGAAGAGAACAAGAGTAAGAGGAACTTGTCGATTATGTTGCGTGGCGAGTCCCCCCCCCCCCCCCGCCAGTGGAAATAAAGACACGTGACACAATTATTAAGGGTAATGGGCTAAATAAGGCCACAACTTTATTGGTTACAGGTGATGAGCGGTATTGGCTTAGGCATTGGCACTAGCTGGTAGGCAGCAAAAGAGTGAGATCCCTGGCTGCGCCTGCCTTAAATAGGGCAGACCACGCCCCTAGAGCCAGCTGATTGGCTGGCCAGGGGGTAGCACGGCCAAGGATTCCCCCAATCGTGCGGGGGCTGGGCTGTGATGCCCACAACCCCACCTCCTCTGTAGGGCGGAAGTGGCTTTCTTACAAGGGTGTCAACTCCTGCCTCCCCAATAATTTTAACGGGGGGTATTCCCCCATGTTCCCCCAAAAACCAAGTGTGGAGCTGATATTGTCGTGGCTTCTGTAGCTGGCTCCTTCTTTTCCTCCTCCTGCCATGGAGAAGAAGGAAGGGAGACACAGCCCGCAGATTATGGCAGTTGTAAAAGAAGTCGCTGGTCACTGAAGCCTCGCTGCCATTACATTCCACCCCCCTGGCTCCTCCCAATGTCCTGACAAAACATCAGGATGCCACACATGCAAAATCACATGCAATGTTGCCCCCCTCAGTCTCTCTCGCAACTTGGCACCTCTGTGTTCTTATGTTCTTAAACTGCATAGAAATCTCACCTAGGTAGTAACTAACAGGTGTTAATCGCCAGTGCCAACCCCATGTACTGCAACTGCGATACTGTATGCAATGGAATGTTCTTCAATTGGTGCTGTGTCTTTCTTTGGCGATCCCTTGCAGCTGAGTAAGATTGTATTCCATAATCATGGTTTAACAGTGAGTCCGTAAGTGACTGTGGAGGCCAAATCTGGATCCACACACCCAGTGAGGACATTGGTTTCTGGACGGGAGTTGATCGCAGTGTGGATTTGCCAAGTGTGCCTTCCTCTTAGCACATTTCTCCCTTGATTCCTGAGTTTGAGTGTCTTCAAAGCCCATGACACCTTTGGTAAAGGCTGTTCTCCAACTGGAGCGCTCGCAGGCCAGTGTTTCCCAATTGTTGGTGTTTATACTACATTTTTAAAGATTTGCCTTGAGAAAGTCTTTAAACCTCTTTTGGGTTTCAAGAGCCTGGTGTGCTCTGGTCCATGGGGTCACGAAGAGTCGGACACGACTAAACGACTAAACAACAACAAACTTCTCACGAGCATCAATAACGTCAGCTCCCCACCTTGTCCGTGACCTCCCCTTTTCCATGTTCTCTGCTGACAAATTTTCATGAGGACTTAAAAAAAAAAGGACCGTATTTTTCGCTCCAAAAGATGCACCAGACCATAAAGCGCACCTACTTTTGGGAGGAGGAAAACAAGAAAAAATTATTCTGAATCCCAGAAGCCAGAACAGCAAGAGGGATCTGGCTTCTGGGATACCGTGTGACTGTTCTGGCTTCTGGGATAACCACGCCAAGCCTCTTCAGGGCAGTGGGATGAAGGCTCCCCCTGCCCAAAGAGGCTGCGCACGGCTAAGGCAGAAGCCAGGACAGGCGCATCGCTGAATGGGCGCTGCGCAGTTCTCTCTCTCTGCACAGCGCCTCTCCTTCACAGGAGAGGCGCTGCACAGAGAGGGAGAACTGCGCAGCGCCTCTTCAGAAAAGCGGGAGGAGGAACAGAAGGGGCTCTGTTCCTCCTCCCGCTTCGCTGAAGGGGCGCTGCACAGCTCTACCTCTCTGTGCAGTGCCATTCGCTCCATAAGATGCACTCATATTTCCCCTTATTTTTTAGGAGGAAAAAAGTGTGTCTTATGGAGCGAAAAATACGCTGTGTGGTAAAGCAAAGGTTGGGAAAATGGGAAGCTAGGAATAACTGGAATTGACGGATATGTGCATCCTAAGGTGGCAGATCAAAAAGCCGGCATGTTAGAGGTACATGATGTGCACGCACACACACACACACACCTGCAGCAGAGTTGAAACAGCTCTTGTTATACAGAATCAATAATGTATCCAAGGGGGGCGGGGGACACACACCAGACCACCCACTGTTAAGCAACATGCAGATATTGTTACACTACAATGCCTCTTTTATATATTATCTGCGGAAAGCGTTCCTGCTTTGTCAGAGTGATGGAACACACGATTCCCGTGGATGGAGTGTCCCATTCAAATGTAGCTCACATATTTTATTTTCCAGAGCTAAACAAACGCTGATAAACTGCTCCCTCGGCCATTTCATCAGAGCTTCAACTGCTCGCATTGGGTGGCACCATCATTTCCTCACACTCGATAGTCGTTCGATCAAACCCACATAAGGAGAAAACAAATTTATCTTCTCAACCTTTAGTTGTGAACTATGAGATACCCCAGTCCAAAGGACACTGAATAATTAGCCGTTGCCCTCAGTGCTGGGAGGAAATCTGTCTCGTTGCTTAATGCTTCCTTCAAAATGATATCAGCCCCAATATTTTGTGGTGGGCCTTTCACCCTGGAATGTACAGATTGCTCTGATATTGCTGTGTGTGTAGTACGAGATTCTGCACCCACTTGGCCATGCAGAACAGACCTGCTGCATAAAGAGCCATTGTAAACATTATGCAGAATGAGACGTACGGTTCTGGACTGCACTGCCTCTATAGCACCTAGGGCCATGGTGAAACCTGGGCCACTTATAAACGCCATCTCCAACTCCTCGAAAGATTCCATCAATGGTGTCTCTGAAAAAATTTACACATCACTTGGGAAGACAGGCGAACAAATACCAGTGCACTGGAAGAAGCAAGGATCACCAGTGTCGAAGCAATGATTCTTCAACATCATCTTTGTTGGACTGATCATGTTCTGCGGATGCCTAATTATCGTCTTCCAAAGCAACTACTCTATTCCCAACTTAAAAATGGAAAGCATAATACAGGTGGTCAACAAAAGAGGTTTAAAGACTTTCTCAAGGCAAATCTTTAAAAATGTAGTATAAATACCAACAATTGGGAAACACTGGCCTGCGAGTGCTCCAATTGGAGAACAGCCTTTACCAAAGGTGTCATGGGCTTTGAAGACACTCGAACTCAGGACACAAGGGAGAAATGTGCTAAGAGGAAGGCACGCTTGGCAAATCCACACCGTGATCAACTCCCACCCAGAAACCTATGTCCCCTCTGTGGAAGGACGTGTGGATCCAGAATTGGCCTCCACAGTCACAGCCTCACTTTTAAGACCATATTCATGGAAGACAATCATACTCAGCTATGAGTGATCGCCAAGGATGGCCATACTATAGTTCCTAGGGCCATATTTTTGAAACCAGATCATAATAATGTAGGAGAAGCCTCAGCTCCCCTCACCCATGTACCATCATTGAAAGCCGTCTAAGCCAATGACCAACCCCACTCCCTAGTGGCAGTTCAAAATTGATAAATAAGGAGATGAGAGGAGCTCTGTTGAATCAGGCCCAAGGCTCATCTGCTCCTACAGTGCCCAGGCAGATGCCTTGAAGCAGGATCTGAGCACAACAATATTCTCCTCACTTGAATTCTCCCAGCAACTAGCATTCAGCCTCAGACACAGGAAACCTACCAGTTGATAGCTTCATCCTCCATGACCCTCCACTTTTATATCCACAGAAATTGCAATTCAAAGTGCTGGTTTGGTCCTATAAAACTTTCAATGGCTCAGGACCATCATACCTCAAGGACCGCCTCTGCATTCATTATCTGAGGGCCTTTTTCATGTGCATCCTCCATGAGAGGTCCAGGGGGTGTCAAGATGAGAACAGGGCCTTTTCTGTAGTGGCTCCCCATTTGTAGAATGCTGTCCCCAGGGAGGTTCACCTGCATCCTTCATTATATATATCTTTTAGGCACCAAGCGAAAATGTTCCTCTTCAACCAGGCCTTTGGTTGCTTAAAATTTTACAGCCTTTTAAATATGTCTGTGGGAAGGAGGGGGTATTGTTTTGTTGTTTTGGTTTAATTATATACTTGTTTTGTATTTTACTCTTTGAACAGATCTTTTGATGAAGGGTGGCATATAAATTTAATTAATTAATTAATTAAAGGTGTTTTTGAGGTAAATTCCATGCTTTAACTACATGGTGCGTGAGTAAATGAATTATATTTCCTGACTCCCCAACATTCAGCTTCGTTGGACGACTCCTGGTTCTAGAGTTATGAGAGGGTTAAAAAAAAACCTCTCTATTTAACCATCTCTACACCACACATAGGGATGCAGGTGGCGCTGTGGGTTAAACCACAGAGCCTAGGACTTGCCGATCAGGCGGTTCGTATCCCTGCGATGGGGTGAGCTCCCATTGCTCGGTCCCTGCTCCTGCCAACCTAGCAGTTCGAAAGCACATCAAAGTGCAAGTACATAAATAGGTACCGCTCCGGTGGGAAGGTAAACGGCATTTCCGTGCGCTGCTCTGGTTCACCAGAAGTGGCTTAGTCATGCTGGCCACATGTACACCGGCTCCCTCGGCCAATAAAGCGAGATGAGCACCGCAACTTCAGAGTCGGCCACGACTAGACCTAATGGTCAGGGGTCCCTTTACCTTCACCTTTTACACCACACATAATTTTACACACCTCTACAATGCCCCCCCCCAACCACCTAGTTTAGAAAAAAATGGCAAGCAAAGAAGGGACATAATTGAGGTGAGAAATTTTTTTTTCTTTTTGATCATCCTGAATGAATAGCCAATCAGTGTCACCAGACAACCCTGACTTTTTAACACATAGGAAAGAAAGAAATGTCAAACTATAACTATCCATAGTCTAGTTACGGTAGGTAGCCGTGTTGGTCTGCCGTAGTCGAAACAAACAAATTAATTCCAGTAGCACCTTAGAGACCAACTAAGTTTGTTATTGGTATGAGCTTTCGTGCGCATGCACACTTCTTCAGATACACTGAAAAAGAAGTCACCAGACCCTTCTATATAGTGAGAGGGTGGGGAGGGGTATTACTCAGAAGGGTGGTAGGAATGGGTGACTGGCTGATAGGTGTGGTAAACCTGTTGATGACTGTTAACGACTGCAATTGGTCTTACAGGAAAAAGCAAGGGGTGAGATGGCTAAAAATAGATTTATCATTTATAATGAGATAAGAATCCAATGTCTCTATTCAGACCAGGTCTCTCCATGGTTTTACGTTTGGTAATAAGTTGCAATTCAGCAACTTCTTTTTCCAGTCTATTTCTGAAATTCTTTTGTAATAAGACAGCTCCTTTGAGATCTTGTATAGAATGTCCTGGGAGATTGAAGTGTTCTCCTACTGGTTTCTCTGTCTTGTGATTCCTGATATCAGATTTATGTCCCTTTATCCTTTGGCATAGGGTTTGGCCTGTTTGTCCAATATAGAGGGCTGAAGGGCAACAACACCAAGCATTCTGTATGCCATCAAATGCCAACAGTGCCCTCTATATTCTATACATTTGCATGAGTCCCAAAATAACAACAACATCAGCAAACATAATGGGCAGTATCTAATGCTCCCATTCCTCTAGTTCAAGGCATGTGCACTGGGAGAATGAAACTGTTTCCTGCTCTCCACTTCTCTGCAGGTCCTGTGCTCTCAAGATCAGCTCCAGAGGAGAGGAAATGGAAGTGATGCAGTGCAAGCAGTATTCTGCTGGTCCTGCTCTGGATACAACACAACAAAGCAGCATAGTTGCAGCACAATGCCTCACAATTGCAACCTCTGGACCTCTTGGTTCATTGAAGCACACAGTCCAGCACAGAAGAGGATTGTGATCTGTTATAAAAACTTAAAGGCAGAACACACCTATAGCCCATACCAAGTATGCCACCAGTTAAATTGGTGTGTGTTCGTGGGCAGCAGCCCTACTGCCACCTAGGGATGGGGGAGAAATCTGGGTCAGTTTGCACTGAAATATGACTCTACTGAATTTGCATTTCCTGAAATGATGTGTGTGCCAAAACACAACCATCTGTTGAAATTTGCACTTCTCTGAATTTTGCAATGCCGTTCTCCAACCAACGATGGGCATAAAATTGCATGCGCTAGATAACGTGTTCATTAAGATGCATACACTTGTACAAAGAATGCACAATATTAGGGGGAAATGAATTGCAATTGCATGTGTATTGGGGGGGGGGGAATGAATCAAAATGTGTACATTGGGAGAAATGCTGGCGAATGTTCATGATGACTTCTAATAATAATAATAATAATAATAATAATAATAATAATAATAGAAATCAGAAGAAGTACCAACAAAAGATTGGCAATATAAGCTTTTTGAAATGATCAAATTAGCAAAAATGACGGCCACAATTAGAATGCAATCTAATCAAAATCTCAAACAGGAATGGAAATGTGTAGAAGAATACATGAACAAAAGATGCTCCAACAAGAACTTATTGATAGGTATAGACCGATTTCACAAAGTTAAGTCAAGTTAAGCTAAGCAGATATATAAGATTGAATGTTTAATTATTAAGATACAAAATTACAATCTCAATAATAAAGTTACAAAATAATAACAAGGAAGTCACACACGGGTGGCGGGAAGAGACAGGGCAAGAAATAAGAAATGGATAAATGTTGGTACATAATGAAATGTGAAATTGTGAATTTACGGATATAATGTATATGTATCAATATGTAAAGATTTCATATATGTATTGCAACAATAATAATAAATAAATAAAGTGCAAAATCATCACCATCATCATCACAAACTGATGTGGAAATGTAGAGAACTGAACTTAAGTTGGGGGGGGGGATGAGAAATCAAGGGGAACCAAAAATGACAGATTTATCCATCCTTATTGCAGACCACTTAAAAAGTAGAGACATCACCTTACCAACAAAGGTCCGTATAGTAAAAGCTATGGTTTTCCCAGTAGCGATGTATGGAAGTGAGAGCTGGACCAAACTGCGGGAGGCAGTGGAAGACAGAAGTGCCTGGCGTGCTCTGGTCCATGGGGTCACAAAGAGTCAGACACGGCTAAACAACAACATTGCAGACCAGGCTGCTGGCCCCCAAGCTCAAGCTCTTTGAATGATGCTTAGCCCCCCCCCCCCCCGTGTCATGTTTACAAAATGAAAGAGGCCATGGGATGCTGACCAAGCCAGTTTCCCAGTACCCAATGAAAGTATAATAGAACAGTCCTCCTTAGGTATCCACAATGCAGCCTTAAAGGCTCTGGGATGCTTTGATTTTGACACAGCCCTTTTCGGCAAGTATCAAGGAAATATAGTTGGAACATCAGGCTGCGCATGATAATGCCAGGAGTCTTGTATGTTTGTACAGAAGCAGAAGGGAAAGATTTATGTACAGCAAGGAAGGGATGGCTGTAGCTTGCAAATGATACTGAGAAGCAACACAAGCACACACAGAGGGAGAAACTGATTAGGAAGATTAGAGTTGAAGGCACACAGTGGTTGAGTTAGGCTAAAAAAATAAGGAAGAAAATGATGATGATGATTCATTGAATTTATATACAGTGGTGCCTCGCAAGACGAAATTAATCCATTCCGTGAGGCTCTTCGTATAGCGGTTTTTTCATCTTGCGAAGCAAGCCCATTGACAGCTTAGCGGATTAGCGCTATTAGCGGTTTAGCGGCTTTTAGCGGATCAGCTGATGACTTATCAGCGGATCAGCTGATAAGTGGTTTAGCAGCTTAGGAAAGGGGGGGAAAGGGGGAAAAACCCACAGGAACTCGCAAGACATTTTGTCTTGTGAAGCAAGCCCATAGGGAAATTCGTTTTGCAAAGCACCTCCAAAACGGAAAACCCTTTCGTCTAGTGGGTTTTCCGTCTTGCGAGGCGTTCGTCTTGCGGGGCACCACTGTACCGCCCTATATCTAGAGGTTTTCCTCCAGATGCACTTTCTGGAACACATTTTAGATGTATTTCCTTTAGGTACCATAGCAAACAAGTGCCAAATAGGTGTGTTCTCCACAAATTAATCCAATTCTCTTTATAGGCCATCAAACCCCATGGGCATATGTGGAAGCTACTTCTCAAACATGGGTATAGATTGTCTTTAAAAAGTACCTTCATGCAGGAAGAGGGATATATATCTATCTATCTGTTTAGGGAAGCTTTTAATGTTTAATAGTTTATTGTATTTTAATATTCTGTTGGAAGCCGCCCAAAGTGGCTGGGGAAACCCAGCCAGATGGGTGGGGTATAAATAAATATATTATTATTATTATTATTATTATTATTATTATTATTATTATATGGCTGCTAGCCAGGAATGTTATTTCTGCCTCCACAGTTGGAGGCAGCAATGATTCTGAATACCAGTTGATGGTAGAGAGGAGAGTGCATTTGTATTTACCATACTTTCCTGGGTATAACATGCCCCCATGTATTGGGACTCCAAATTGTTGAGCTGTTTTTTGGGGGGAGGTTGCCAAAAATCACTCATCCACAGGACCATCACGGCCGATCACACGCACATCGCCAACAGCAAACGCACATCACCGACCCAACTGCCACAGCTGGCAATAGCCTACGGAACTTGCCGCAACAACCAATCGTCCACTGCTGCTAACAATCTCCAGCTTGCGGCAGCCACCAATCGCCCGTCCAACCTCACCACTATCTATATATAAAGGTAAATGGACCCCTGACTGTTAGGTCTAGTCATGGACGACTCTGGGGTTGCAGCGCTCATCTCGCTTTACTGGTCGAGGGAGTCATGTGGCCAGCATGACTAAGCAGCTTCTGGCGAACCAAAGCAGCACACACAAATGCCGTTTACCTTCCCGCCGGAGTGGTACCTATTTATCTACTTGCACTTTGACATGCTTTCGAACTGCTAGGTGGGCAGGAGCTGGGACTGAGCAACGGGAGCTCATCCCATCGAGGGGATGCGAACCATCAACCTTCTGATCAGCAAGCCCTATGTTCTGTAGTTTAACCCACAGCGCCACCCGCGTCCCATCTATATATAAGATGACCCCAATTTTTATGCTTCATTTTTCAAGGAAAAAAACCTAGTCTTATACACGGAAAGATATGATATATCCCGTGTAGGAATGAAAATCACGACAGACGAGTAGTGGGTGTCATGAGGCGTCTGCCGGGAAAGTCCCGGGAACTCTCTTTTATTGAATATTACAAACATTGCCACAGGTGTACTTGTGGCTGATTGGTTGATACAAACACAAAGAAACTTAATGCTGATTGGTTAACATACATACAAGGCGGGAATTACATGTGAGGGATGGGAATTACATGTGAACATTAATCACCGGTAGATTAAAGGCTGGGAAACGAGGTTGGGACTATACAAGCATGAAACCTCCTAACTAAAGATTAATATGGCATGAAACAATTACTAATGATTGATCATAACATGAAAGAATACAATAATCAAGTTCTATAGATATGGTCGACTATGCATGGAGAACAAGTCACCATGAACTTAAGGTGAACTGAGCGATGAGAGAATGTCTTGGTGTTTGGAACAGGTTCGTACAGTGTGTGCAGAAACAGAGAAAAGATTATAAGCGAGAGTTCCCAGAATGCAAGAGAAAAGAAGCAATGCTTCCCCATAATGCAACAGTTATGTGCAGAGGGAAAGCATATGTGCAGAAGGAAAACTTCCCTTTATCTCCCCCTTTCTTTTCTTTTTTGCGAGGCGTACTGGGTAAATAAGGCAAAAATATTTCGGGATTAGTGGTGTGCCAGCGAATGCCCAAAATAAGTTTGCCAGGGACGATGGGACAAAAAATACTACGAGATACGTGGTTTGCCAACGCATGCTCGAAATAAATCTGCCCATATCTCCCCTTTGGTTTACTGTTGGTGTTGCCATTTCGCAAGATAAGCAGCAAGGATTTTATTGGGTGACTGAGGGGGAGAGAGAAGCCGAGAGAAAAGACTTATGAGGCCAGGAATGCATTGGAGGAAGCAGCAAAACAAAATTAATATACATATAATAACAATGGCATATTGAAAAAGACTACGAAGCCAAGTAAAGTTTGGCAGCCAAGCGGTAAGCCACTGGGTGAAAGAATCCCAGAGGCCAGAGAATTCAACATCTTGTTTAATGTGGTGTGTAAGATTTTGCAAATGGGAGATTTGTTTTTGGATGGCCTTAGAATTGTCTGTGATATTAAAGCAGCACATGTTTTCCACTTGTTCGCATCCGTAATGATGGAGCATCAATAGGTAATCGATAGCAGCGCGGTAAGAGTCCATGACGCAATTCCCTCTGTTCTTTATTCAAAAGGTGAAGAGCTTGTGAAGTAGAATTCAAGGCTTTTGCTGCGGAGCATGCTAAAGAGTTAATATTTCTGCTATTCCGGACAGCCAATCCAGGGACTCCTAAAAAAGAGACAGCTAAAAAAATATATTCAGATCTGCTAGGGGAAAAAACAAAATCGTTACAATCATTAATCAATTCCACAGAGTGGCGATATCTAGAGTGGGACAAATGATGCTTTTTGTCACTGGTCCATTGTTCCACTCATACAAAGATGGTGGATTTCCAGTTGAGGGGGAATGCAAGCTTACTCATTAAATTGAATGGTAGCTTGTAATTGTTGTAGTAGGTCTCTGCCCCACAGATTGAGGTGAATTTTCAGTACACAGGGCTGAATACATGCAATGGTTTCAGAGATATCAGGCAGAGAAACAGGCAGCCATTGTACGCTTTTGGAAGAGGTTTGAGGTCCACCTACACCCCAAACTGCAGAGGCAGACTCAAGGGGCCACGTGGGGTCCCAGCAATTACTGGAAATCACAGAAACGTCTGCGCCTGTATCAATCAAGCCTTCCAGAACTTTGCCATTGATTTTATACTTACGAAGAAGTTTCTGTTCACCGATCCTCTGGATTACAGCTAAAAGCTGTGGAGAAAGGGGACAGAGCTGGTGCAAATTATTATCCATAATGGAAGCAGTAGGAGGGGTAGGAAGCACTACCAAGTGTGCCCAGGAGTCACCCTTTTTTAACTGCATGGGCATATGGCTCCAAAGTTGAAGCATTTAATCCCGCTTGCTGGTTTTCACAGACATCTGGTTGGCCACTGTGGGACTAAATCTGCCTGATCCGGCAGGCTCTTATGTTCTTACCTTTGGTCTAAAATCTACAGCCCATCAGTTTCACGTGGTGTTCTTCTCCTAGCACTGTAGGAGAAGAAAACAGAGGTTTTCTAAACGAAGATAGATTCATTTACTTCTGCTTTGTTTTTGTTTTTTAAATGTATTTCCTGGCAGCTATCTAAAATACAAGTCTTCATATAACACAAGAGGCAACGGGAAGGGTTGCTGACCATTTTAGTTTTCTTGCGCTGACCAGTGAAAATACAGAACTGTCCTCCTTAGTTACCCACAAATGCATTCTTAAAGGTTCTGGGATGCTTTGATTTTGAAGGAGGAGGAGAAGGAGAAGGAGGAGTTTATTCAGCACCGTTTTTCTAGAAAAATAGGTGCCAGAACTCACAACGAACGTCTCCCTTCTTCTCTTACAATGCCAATGGTGCCCATGTGACTGGGCTTCCCATAACGGTGTATATTTGTATGCCACCCATCTGACTGGGCTTTCCATAATGGTGGTGATGGTTGTGGCGTGTTCTTCTTAAAGTCCATGTTCTTGTTAAAACCTGTCCTATTGTCCATGGGAGAGTATCCTAGTCACCATAGGATGTTTCAAATCTCCCTCTCCAGGGACAAAAAGACAGATGTCTGCCTTTGGAGAGGGAGATTCCATTTCATGAGACCCCACTGGAAATTTCCATGGCCTTCAACATTACTGTCACATTACTGTTTGGTAACCTCACATTCAGGAAGGGCCATAACTCAATGGTAAAAAGGTAAAGGGCCCCCTGACCATTAGGTCCAGTCACGAACAACTCTGGGGTTGCAGCGCTCATCTCACTTTACTTGCCGAGGGAGCCGGCGTACAGCTTCAGGGTCATGTGGCCAGCATGACTAAGCTGCTTCTGGCGAACCAGAGCAGCGCACAGAAACGCCGCTTACCTTCCCGCTGGAGTGGTACCTATTTATCTACTTGCACTTTGACGTGCTTTTGAACGTTTAGCTTGGCAGGAGCTGGGACCGAACAACGGGAGCTCACCCCGTCGCGGGGATTCGAACCGCCAACCTTCTGATTGGCAAGCCCTAGACTCTGTGGTTTAGACCACAGCGCCACCTGTCTCCCTCAATGGTACAGCAGCTATTTTGCATACAGATGCTCCCATGCTTGACCCCAGGCATCTCCAGGTATGGTCTGGGAGTGTTCCCTGCCTGAAATTCTGGAAAGGTACTGCCAGTTAGTGTAGACAGTGGCAAGCTAGAGGAATCAAAGCACACTACACAGTGATGGACTATATGGAACTGGCTGAGATGACTGGCAGAATCCGAGACCAAGGAGAAGAGTTGGTGGAAGAAGAGTGGAAGAAATTTAAAGTTTATCTTCAGAAATATTGTAAAATTAAGGAATGTTAGAAAGATGTTGGGGGGGGGAATTATATGGTTTTAGCAGAAAGGATATAAAGGATTAAGTAAAAATGTATTGGTGAAAGAGAGAAGGTAAAATTATAATATGTTAAGATAAATTATTAGGATAAAAACAAAGTTGGAAGGATTTGCTGGAATATTTAATTGAATTAGAATACAAAAATGGGAGGCATGAGGAAGTCAAGGAAATAAGTGAATGTAAATAAGTGAGTTAAAGGTTTGACTTGTTTTTTTATTTCTTTTTTCTTTTTCTGTTTTTTGAGGATATGTATTGTTTTTTCTTTTTCTTCTTTCATTGTCCTCTTTTCTTTTTCTTTCTGTAACCTTTAAAATCTTAATAAAAATTTAATAAAAAAAACACACAAAGCACACTACACAGTATAAGGCACCTCTTCATCCATCCATCCAATCAAGCAAGAGGCATTACAGTGGTACCTCGGGTTACATACGCTTCAGGTTACAGACTCTGCTAACCCAGAAATATTACCTTGGGTTAAGAAGTTTGCTTCAGGATGAGAACAGAAATCACATAGCTGTGGCGCGGTGGCAGCGGGAGGCCCCATTAGCTAAAGTGGTGCTTCAGGTTAAGAACAGTTTCAGGTTAAGTATGGACCTCCAGAATGAATTAAGTTCTTAACCTAAGGTACCACTGTATCATGATTTTAGGATGCATCCCAGCAAAAAATATGCTGGAAGGGACAAGAAGAAGAAGAGGAGGAGTTTGGATTTGATATCCCACTTTATCACTACCTGAAGGAGTCTCAAAGCGGCTAACATTCTCCTTTCCCTTCCTCCCCCACAACAAACACTCTGTGAGGTGAGTGGGGCTGAGAGACTTCAAAGAAGTGTGACTGGCCCAAGGTCACCCAGCAGCTGCATGTGGAGGAGAGGAGACGCAAACCCGGTTCACCAGATTACGAGTCTACCGCTCTTAAACACTACACCACACTGGCTCTCAAGGAGCACGGGAAGTGAATAGTGAGACCTGGGTAGGGGAGGGGCCTGTGTGGAGACCCAAGGGCCAAATGGCAGGACCCGGAGGGCCATATTCATCCTTGGACCTGCAGTTCCCCATAATAAAGCTTAAGAATAACTTCCCTCAACTTTCTCTGTGCTTGGGAAAGCTGGGGAGAAGAAGTGGCCGGGGTGAGTGGTGGGAACAGAGATGTATTTCCAACGTAAACCATGGGCATTCTGCTTTATGGCCTCGTTTACACTTCATCGTGAATCACCGGCTTTTAAATAAATAAATAAGGAGCAAATGGCAATACCATTGATCCGGACAGGGTTGATTTTTTTTACCAGCTCCCAAGCCCGCCGTGATGCCTTTCCCCCTCGTAGTCTGCCGCGCCAAGCAGATTCCACCTCCGTCTCCTCTCCTCCCCCCCACAAAACAGATTAAGCTTAATAAATATATTTATGAGAATTACTTTGTATAGTCCTTATGCAATCAGCCATGCTGTGTATGATAGCCCAAGACGATGGAAACCCATTGACTTTTCGTTGCAAATTAGTCTACCACCTAATCGGTGAACCCTGCTAAGCTTTTGAATTATGAGAAGAACTAGCAGCTCCTGTTAGAACACTCAAATGAATTATATCAATTCATAAACTTGTTCATGTCCAGATTTCATTAGCCACACATTAACAGCATTTTATGTTTATTACCGCTCTGACATAATCTATAAATAACTGAAATGCTAATCATAGTGTTCTGCCGGGCCTCATCATTTAATCATAAAGAGATACATTATTATAAACTATAATAGATAATAACAAGCCTGGGTCAACGGGCACATATTAAAAGATCACAATTATATCCTAAAAGGCTAGGCACCTCGTACATTTGGCAACACATAGGTCCATAGCTAATCACTTGCAAATGTTTCCCCTCTGACACACTTGCAGTACAAGGTGACACAATTAGGCAATGCGCTTGTAAAACAGAGCAATCCTCGGGTATCAAAGTAAACAGAGAACAATTAATGGGGGTGGAGGGGGCTGCTGGAGGGAAGATTATAACATTTGCCATTGGCAAGTCTATTAGCACTTTATTGCCGGCTTATTTTGCAGTATTAAATGGTCCGAACTCGCGGCCGGAAGGAAATCTATGTGGGCAGAGAAACAACAATAACACACGCCAATGTAAGCAAAGCTGGATGTATATTCTGAATGCTAATGCTGATTAATCCAGCAGCATGAGCCGGCTTAAAAATTTATGGAGCAAACAGCGAACGAGGAGAGGTCTCTGCCCCAAGGGTTTTACAATCTAAAGTTCAATATCTGGGGAAACGACAGAGGCAATGAAAGGATGGATGTGGAGAAATAAGAAGATAAGAATAGCCCACTGGATCCGGCCAATGGTCTATCTATTCCAGCATCCTGTTCCCACAGTGGCCAGCCGGATACAATTGCTAATACAGTTAAGTACTGAATTCGTTTCGGAGGTCCGTTCTTAACCTGAAACTGTTCTTAATCTGAAGCACCACTTTAGCTAATAGGGCCTCCTGCTTCCGCTGTGCCACCGCTGCACGATTTCTGTTCTCATCCTGAAGCAAAGTTCTTAACCCGAGGTACTATTTCTGGGTTAGCGGAGTCTGTAACGTGAAGCGTATGTAACCTGAAGTGTATGTAACCCGAGGTACCACTGTACAATGCATATGCCTTCCATGTGCATGCTTGTCTTTGTGTATGTGGGCGCGTGCACACAATCTTAGATTTAGCACTGCACACTTCATTGCTTTCATAGCCATCCTCTCTACCCAGAGAATCGAAGAGGTGGCCATTCTGTGAAGGGGCAAAGAATCTCTTAACTCTCCTCTTTGCCATGGTGACTATGCCTCCACAGTCAGAGGCAGTAATATTGGTGGAAGCCACAGGAGATGATCGTTAGAGACTTCTCGTTAGGGCATCTGATTGGCCACGGTGAGAACATGATGCTGGCCATACCCAGCAGGTGGTTCTTATATTATTTTTTCTTAGCACCTTACCAAACTATAAAGCCTAGGCTTCATTATAGGAAGTCTTGACAGTTAAACTCAACACCAGCTAATAGTGTAGGTACGCTAATGAAGTGCTTCAACCTAAAAGCCATGCAAAGGGTCTTTTCCCGGTTGGATTGATAAACAAGGCGGCATATTATGGGAAATGTCAGAAGGACACCATGGCTGATGGTGGCTTCTGTATTCACATGGTGCTGTAGGAAAGTAAGGTGAGACAGTGACAATCATCACTGCCACCATCTGAGCTGAAGAGACCAGGATAGTGAAGGTGGTGAGGCCCTGATAGCTGTAGGTTAGGAGAAAGCTAGAGCAATAATCCGCCAACAAATTTGGGACGTGGAACTGCAATGCCACGTGAGTGAGATGAATAAACACCCAGCAATAAAAGATAATGGGAGAGGATGTAATTCATTCTGGGAGTCCATTCTTAACCTGAAACTGTTCTTAACTTGAGGTACCACTTTAGCTAATGGGGTCTCCCACTGCCACCGCGCCGCTGGAACATGATTTCTGTTCTCATCCTGAAGCAAAGTTCTTAACCCGAGGTACTATTTCTGGGTTAGCGGAGTCTGTAACCTGAAGCGTCTGTAACCTGAAGCATCTGTAACCCGAGGTACCACTGTATAAACACACCCAGGTACATAAGAGAAATAGAGTGAATGTTGATACTCACAGACTAATTAATGAACAATGCAGCCCTGGGACCTATATTCTAAAGAAAGAGTTGGGCTGCAATGGTGAATAAAAGAGGCCAATAGATAACAGAAGCCTAGTGCCTGCCTGCTCTGGCCACAGCTACAAATTCCTTTTCCCTCCTCCATTCATCTGATCCAGCTCGGGGCAACAACGGAATGCCCCAGGTTCAGATCTCTGGTGAAAAGGATCAAGTGCATGGAAGATCTCTGCCTGAGAATGAATGAATGAATCTTTATTTGCGTCAGCCCTCGGCCATAGCAACTGTCAGGGTTTTAGGGAGAGAGGAGACAGAGAGCGAGGGCGAGGAGGAAGAGGACGACAACGAGCCGAGGTTGTCCCAAAGTCCGTCTAGCGAATCAGAGGATTCCCAGAAGGGAGCCCCCCTGGTCAGGCCAAGGGGCAATAGAGAGGGAATCAGTCAGAGAGAGGGGAACGAAGAGGGAATCCCCAGTGGGAGTGGCAAAGCGGGACCAGCTCCCCCGTCGGAACGGAGTAGAGGGGGGGGAGTTGCCAGTGTGTCAGAAAGAGCAGGACAGGAAGGAGGAAGGGGGAGGAGTTCGGAGCAAGACGTCCTGCCTGAAAGGGAGGAGTGTAGTACCGAGAGCAGCGTAACTGTAGAAAGGAAGGTCAGAGGCAACGTACGCGCGCCAAGTTCAAATATAGAGGCGCGCGGAAATGAGGAGGAGCCTGGTGCCAAAGCACGAAGGAGGGGGGAGCAGGCGGGAGAAGACTCAGCCTCTGGGGAGTCCCGGAAAGAGGGAAGACAGGGGGGCAGGAAGACCCTGCGGAAAAGGAAAGAGAGGAAAAGGTGGAGCAGTACAAGCCTCTTAAATTGGTGCAGGGGAGGGACGGACTCAGAGGGGACTTCTAACATCTAAGGGTAACAGATGCGGAGCCACGGAGTTTGGATGTAATGACGACAATGATCTTCAATAAAACCTTTTGTATATAGCTTGGACTGGACTTTGGTCTCTTGTGAGCTGGGACCCAGGGTGGCTCTGACAGAAAGTCCCTTCCAAAGAACGCAAAATTTTTTTTTTTGCAAAGCTCACGAACGGTGACAGCCATGACTGCGGAGGAGCAGTTGACAGCGCTGCGAACTACAGTTTCCGAACTCACTGCTGCAGTCCTTGCGTCTCAGAAGAAGCATGACGAAATGGAGAAGCGCTGCCAGGACCTGCAAACAAGGTGGGAACGTGCAAGCAGGGAAGGGTTCCCAGGGTCCAGATCAGAGGGGATTGGACTTGGACGGAGGGGGGGCAGCCTAGTCACCCACTTCGATGGGAACCTGAAGCACTACCCCAGTTTCAGAGCAGACGTTTTGTATGCATTGCACTTGCTTCGTCATGACTTTAAAGATGAGGAGGAGAAAGTGGGGTTTATTGTTTCTCACTTGCATGGGCCGGCCAGAGACTGGTTGCGCAATTTGTGGCGTGAAGATGGCCCTGCCCGCCGCGATGCAGATGAATTCATTAAAGCGATGGATGCCTGCTTCCAGTCTACTGTAGATGTGGATCTTGCACGCAGGGAAATTTTTGGATTGCGGCAAGGCAAAGCCACTGTGCGTCAGTACCATTCTAGATTTTTTGCTTTACTGACTGCGCTAAGCTGGGAGAAGGATTGTGCACCTGTGAGGGATTTGTTCTGGGAGGGGCTCAGCGGTCCCATTAAGGATGAACTTGCCAGGGGAGACAGACCCCAGACCCTGGAGGAGCTTGTGCAGAGGGCTTTGGCGATTGGGATACGGCACGAGGGACGTCCTTGGCACACTGAGGAAGAACGTCAGGTGCGTCCACCAGCGAGGACGTCTTCTTTCATCCCCAGGGAGTTCAGTCAGTCACATCCTTCGCCACTGGGAAGGCAGGGGGAGGAGCCCATGGAACTTGGTGGTGCTAAGGCTCAAGCAACAGCCAGAGCCCCAGCTTCCGGTGCAGTGGAGGCAAAGCCTCCTAGAGGGACCAGGAAGTGTTACATTTGCGACAGTGCACAGCACATGGCGAAAGAGTGTCCCCAGAGGCTGCAGAAACACACTGCAGCTTTAGCAACTGTTGCAGCAGAAATGATGCAAGCAGAGCAACCTCAGGGAAACGACAGTGCCTGGCTGGAAGCAGAGCTGCTGGGGCTCAGCCAGGCGAATCTGTAGAGCAGTCCCCAGCGCTTTTGCAACGCACAGACCCTTTACCACCCAAGCCAGCGGTGCAGCTCACTGCAACACTTCAGTTGCCGAATGGAACCACCCTGGAAGTCCCCATCACGATTGATTCTGGGAGCAACGCAGATTTTGTGGGGACGCACTTTGTCAAGCAGCATCGCATAGCGCTTCTGCCAGCGACAACACCTCTGAACGTAGTCACGGTGGATGGCAGGAAATTGCTAGGAGGACAAGTTGTGCAACAGACGCCTCCCATGGTGATGAGGATTGGAAATCATCGAGAAGTCATCAGCTTCAATGTCACCCACCTTTCAGACACGCCTATAGTATTAGGCATGAGTTGGCTGGAGAGACACAGTCCTGCTGTAGCGTGGTACCAACGGCAGATCACCTTTTGCTCATCGTACTGTGCTCAACATTGCATCCAGTCCAGCCAGGAGGAGGGAGCTGAGCAGCAGTTGCAACTTGGCATGGTGCAGGCAGTACCCCGCAAGTACGAGGGGTTCCTGGAGGTTTTCTGCGAGAAGGAAGCTGACCAGTTGCCGCCCCACAGGCCTTATGATTGTGCCATCGACCTGGTGCCAGGGGCGCAGTTGCCGACTGCAAAGCTGTATTCCATGTCTGAGGACGAGATGCAAGAACTCAGGGAGTTCATAGAGCACAATTTGAAGCGCGGGTTCATCCGAGAATCGAAAGCGGTGGGGGGCAGTCCTGTTTTCTTTGTAAAGAAGAAAGACACGCCCCAGAAAAGACTCATTGTGGACTATCGATTCATAAACAGTAAGACCAAACCCAAGGCCTTCCCCATGCCCAAGATAGATGATCTCCTGGCAACCGTAAGGAAGGGGAAGATCTTCACCAAATTGGATCTGCGTGGAGCGTATAACCTCATACGCATCCGGGAGGGCGATGAGTGGAAGCCGGCCATGTTCACGCCTCTGGGCACGTACGAATACAGAGTTATGCCATTTGGTCTCCAAAATGGATCTCACGTCTTCCAAGCATTTATGCATCACGTGCTAGCGGGACTTCTCTACAAGAAATGCGTGTGTTTCCTCGACGACATCCTGATCTTTTCGGAAACGGAGGAGGCCCATGAGAAGGACGTAAAGGAAGTCCTGCAGAGACTACGGGAGAACAAGCTCTACGCCAAGTTAGAGAAGTGCCAGTTTGATGTGACGGACGTGGATTTCCTAGGCTACAAGCTGTCCGACAAGGGGCTGGCCATGGACAGCGCCAAGGTCCGCGCGGTGTTGGACTGGAAGAGCCCTCGCAATCGGAAGGAAGTCCAAAGATTCATCGGCTTCGCCAACTTCTACCGCAAATTCATCAGAGGTTTTGCAAAGGAGACGGCAGCGATCACGGACACTCTCAGTTCCAAGAAAAAGAGGTTCGTGTGGACGGAACAGGCGGAGCGCTCTTTTCAGAAGCTTAAAAGCCTTTTCGCCTCCGAGGAGCAGCTGCTGCACGTGAATCCAGGCAAGCCCATACGACTAGAGACCGACGCGTCAGACAGAGCGGTTGGAGCCGTACTCCTGCAAGAAGATCCACATGGAAACTGGAGACCCGGTGCCTTTTACTCCAGAAAGCTCAGCAAAGCGGAGCAAAACTACACCATATGGGACAGGGAGCTGTTAGCCATTCACGCAGCTTTCAAAGCGTGGCGACACTTCCTCATAGGAGCCAAGCACACAGTACAGGTCCGCACGGATCACAAGAACCTAGAGTATTGGCGCACGGCGAAGCTCCAAAGCCAGAGGCACATGCGCTGGGCGGAATTCTTCGCGGATTTCGACTTTCGGATAGAGTACGTCCCAGGAGATTCCAACGTTATAGCCGATGCGCTATCCAGGAAACCGCAATATCTCGATGAAGCGGCGCCTGTAGCAGCCAAGCACATTTTCGCACCGCAGGCGTGGTCGTGCGCTGCCGCCACAGTAGATCTGGACGCAGTGCGACGCGCGTTGCAAGTGGATCAGTTCGCACAGTCCAAGATGGAGGAATTGCGCAGAGGTGTGCAGAGTGGCGAAGAGTTCCAACTACGCGACGGGCTGCTAACTCGCAAAGGTGCCCTCTACGTGCCAAGCGACGAGCTTCGCGCAAAGGTTCTGCAGCAGTTGCACGACGCCCCCAGTGCGGGCCACTTCGGTAAGGAGAAGACAATAGAACTGGTGGCAAGAGACTTTTGGTGGCCCCGGATGCGTGGAGAGGTAGCGGATTACGTCGCCAGGTGTGACACTTGTCAGAGGTTCAAGCCAGTACACCAGAAGCCAGCGGGGCTGTTGGAACCGCTGGAAACGCCACAGCAACCGTGGGAGAGGGTAGCTCTGGACTTCGTTACTGACCTGCCCAGCTCCAGGGGGAAGACGGCGGTACTGGTGGTTGTGGACCTGTTCACCAAGATGGCGCACTTCATTCCATGCGCAAAGGTGGCGACGGCGGAACAGACTGCCAAACTCTTCATCGATCACGTGTTCAAGGTGCATGGGCTGCCGCAGTCCATCCTGTCCGACAGGGGGCGCCAGTTTGTTTCCAATTTTTGGCAGAAGCTTTTAGGTATCCTGAACGTCAAGATCAACCTCACGTCGGCGAGACACCCACAAACCAACGGCCAAGCTGAGAGGGTCAACGCGATCATGCAGCAGTACCTGAGATGTTACGCCAACCAGCGACCAGCAGTTTGGGTGGACTACCTGCCGATGGCAGAGTTTGCCTATAACAACACGAAGCACGCGTCCACGGGGGTGACGCCGTTTTTCGCGAACAATGGTCGTCACCCCAGAACCTTCCCGGGGTTCGTGGCACCGGGAGAGGGGGTGCCGCAAGGAGCCGACCAGTTTGCAGCGGAGCTGCAGGAGGTGCACGAAGAGTTGCGGAGACATTTAGAGCTGGCCAAGCAAGCATATAAGGTGCAGGCTGACAAAAACAGGAGAGAGGGAGAGGAGATCCAGGTGGGGGACTGGGTGTGGTTAGCGGCCCAAGCGATGCCAGCCAAGTCGTTGGCCAAGAAGAAGCTGGGGCACAGGCAGTTAGGGCCGTACCAGGTGGAGGCTAAAATCAACCCTGTAGCCTTTCGACTAGCCCTCCCCGAAGGTTCCAGAGTGCACCCGGTCTTTCATAGATCGGTGCTCACTCCCTACAAGGCACCGCACAGGTTTCAGGAGTCTGACACAGTCACGCAACAACACACTAAGTCACAGGAGAGGGAGAGGGCGCCTAGGGCCGAACCACTCAACGAGGTCACAGAGATCCTGGACTCGAGATGGGGGCAAGAGGGAGTAGAATATTTTCTAGTCAGAGAGGGTGCCCCAGTCAGTGCCAATGGTTGGGTGCCGGGCTACGCCTTAGACGAACCTCTTTTAAAGGACGAGTTCCATGCCCTTTTCCCTCATAGACCCATGCCAGCCGAGTACTTTGATGACTGGCTCTTTACGCCCACATGTTCAGGCAGCACTTTCCACGGCTTTTCTTCAGCTGAAGAAAGGTCGCCGGACTCCAACTCGCCCAGGGGATCGTGTTCGGGGGTGGACACAGAACCCTCTTATTGGTGGGACGAGCAACCAGAGGAGGACTGGCGCAGGAAATGGCTGACGGGACCTTGGCAGGCAGCACCGGACCAGGTACCAATGGAGGAGGGAGAAGAGAACACCTTGGGTCAAGAACCCGAATTCGAACACTCGTACAACGAACTGCAAACAGAGGAGATGGAGGTGCAGAATCTGTATCCTGCGTCCGCCTCCGAAGAGCGGCAGCTTCCACAACCTGCACCCGATGAGCGGAAGGGGGGAAGGGGGGGCTTCGAGGGGGGGATGGATGTCAGGGTTTTAGGGAGAGAGGAGACAGAGAGCGAGGGCGAGGAGGAAGAGGACGACAACGAGCCGAGGTTGTCCCAAAGTCCGTCTAGCGAATCAGAGGATTCCCAGAAGGGAGCCCCCCTGGTCAGGCCAAGGGGCAATAGAGAGGGAATCAGTCAGAGAGAGGGGAACGAAGAGGGAATCCCCAGTGGGAGTGGCAAAGCGGGACCAGCTCCCCCGTCGGAACGGAGTAGAGGGGGGGGAGTTGCCAGTGTGTCAGAAAGAGCAGGACAGGAAGGAGGAAGGGGGAGGAGTTCGGAGCAAGACGTCCTGCCTGAAAGGGAGGAGTGTAGTACCGAGAGCAGCGTAACTGTAGAAAGGAAGGTCAGAGGCAACGTACGCGCGCCAAGTTCAAATATAGAGGCGCGCGGAAATGAGGAGAGCTCTGAGGAGGAGCCTGGTGCCAAAGCACGAAGGAGGGGGGAGCAGGCGGGAGAAGACTCAGCCTCTGGGGAGTCCCGGAAAGAGGGAAGACAGGGGGGCAGGAAGACCCTGCGGAAAAGGAAAGAGAGGAAAAGGTGGAGCAGTACAAGCCTCTTAAATTGGTGCAGGGGAGGGACGGACTCAGAGGGGACTTCTAACATCTAAGGGTAACAGATGCGGAGCCACGGAGTTTGGATGTAATGACGACAATGATCTTCAATAAAACCTTTTGTATATAGCTTGGACTGGACTTTGGTCTCTTGTGAGCTGGGACCCAGGGTGGCTCTGACAGCAACAAAACCACAACGCAATATACAAAGAACAGAAATAAAAAAATCGATTATATAAAAAACACTTTAGGCTCCTGAATCAACAGTCAAATTGTGGACCTTATTCTAATTTCCCCAGCTAAAATCCTTGCAACCTTTGCTGTCACCTGCTCATCTTGATCTGTCAAGAGAGAGGGCACTGTGGCAGTGGTTGGCCGACCTGGAATGGACAACAAAAGAGGGGTGATAATCTCATTCCTCAAGTCTTTATAAAGGGGGCAAGACAGAAGGGCATGCGCCACCAATTCAGTACTGCCATCTCCACAGGGACATAAGCGTTTTTCGTGTGGAATCTGTTGGAACTGTCCCTCAAGTACAGCTGATGGCAATACATTCAATCTTGTGAGGGTAAAAGTGCGTCTATATTTTCGAATTGCTAGGTTATGCAGATAGGGTACCAGAGAGCAGTGGCGTAGCGTGGGGGGTGCAGGGGGGGCCGGCCGCACCGGGCGCAACATCTGGGGTTAGGGCAAATCCACGGGTTAGGGGGCGCAAATCCACGGGTTAGGGGGCGCGAATTACTTGCCTTGCCCCGGGTGCTGACAACCCACGCTACGTCACTGCCAGAGAGTTGAAATGGGTAGGTGGAAAATAGCCGTACCATGGGCAAAATTTCCTTATTGTGGCCAAGTCTGTAGCTGCTTCCCATCAGCTTAAACAATGCTGGGCTGGTTGATCAAAAAGGCTGGTTGATTCCCACCTAAATATTAGGTACTGAGGGCAAACAACAAGGGAACCTTCGTGTCTTTCTTGTGAACCAAAATGATCAAGGTGGTGGAGTGAATTCCTTCTGTAGAAAGGTTGACACATTTGGGACTTTTTAGTTTAGAGACAAACCAAGTAAGAGAGGGGGGAAAGATAGAAGTGTTTGATGTGCGTGGAGAAAACGGAAACAGAGAAAAGTGTTTCTCCCTCCCACATAACACTAGAAATTGTGGACATTCATGAAGCTGAGCATTGGAAGATTCAGGACACATACAATAAAATACTTCTTTTACAGAGTACATAGTTAAACCATGGAACTCACTCCCACAGTGTGATGGCCTGGGACTCAGGCTCAGACTTGGAACCAGAAGAGTCTCAGTCTGCACCGGATCCTTTGCCTCAGGCATCATCTGAACCAAGTCTGGGACCTGATCCTGAAGAGTCCCAGTCTGCACAGGTTCCCCTGCAATGAACACCAGCTGCGCCGAGTCAGGGGCCTGAGCCTGCCCTGGCTCCAGATGCAGGGATTACCTTGTTGCCTTCAGCTGGACCATCACTTACAGCTGCTCCACTACCGGTTTGGTCAGGGGAGGCTGAGGCGGTCCCTGGGTCTAGTAACCCATCGACGTCTCCCGAGCTGCAGAGACTAAGGTCTGAGAGAAGGAGAGACCTGAGTACTCGCAGGAGGAGTGCTCGCCTTTGGGTGAAACAGGGAGGAGAGTCACCGGGGGATCAGGACCGGCCAGTACCCCGACAAAGATAAAAGGCTGTCGGACCATGCACCAGGTTGTGGGAGCAACATTGCTGTATGCCAGATCCTGCCTGAGATCCTGTACCTGTCCTTGCCTGGTTTTCTGCCTTGTGTCCTGGCCTGGCCCTGTCAAACTGACTCCGAGCGGAACCTTCGGATTCTGGACCGGACCTGGACCGCGTTTCTCGGGTTACCCCCGGGCCCAGCACACACAGGAAGCACTAATGAGCACCAGCATGGATAGCTTTAAAAGTGGATTAGACAAATCCATGGAGGAGAGAACTATTGATGGCTATTAACCATGAGAGCTAGGCTCTGCTTCAAAAGTTGGAGGCAGCAATAGTTACTGGAAGCCATAGGGGCTGGAAGACTTCTATTGCACTCAGGTTCTGCTCGCAGGTTTCCATGCCTGGTTGGCCACTGTGAGAACAGGATGTTAGACCACATGGGGTGCTGGCCTGATCCAGCAAACTCATCCTATGCTCTTAGGGAGCTGGCTGCCCACTCTGTTGGACAGAGAAAGCTGAGAGGGTTGGATCATCGGTCGGTTGAGCAAGGGACCCCTTCCTTAGTCATAACTTTCCGGGAGGTTTCCACCTTGAATGTCGATCTGTTTCTGTCTCAATCTTCATCGCCTCTCCACAACCTCTGCTCCTTCAGCCTACGGCTACCTATTTCATCATCTTCCGCATTGTGGGCCAGGGGCAAATAATGGCCGAATATCTCGCTAAAGAAGGGGGTACTTAATCAGCAATCAAGATTCAATTTGTTTTAATTTTAGCAGGTGTTTGTGAGGTGCATTGATGGGAGAGATAATATGCACTGCTTTCATTAGCTCTCTTGTTTTTTGCGCTTGAACATTTAAGAGCCAGATGTTTGGAGGTGAGCTGATCAGAATATTAAGTCCCCAGAGGTTGGTTTCCACAGTGTTTTACATTTCTCTCTTTATCTCCATCGCCTCACCCTGAGCTGCGAGGTGCAAGAGCTCGCACTGACAAAGTACAATTTCAGCTCCGCCATTCGGCAAGGAGCTTCAAAACGAGTGGCTAATTCCCCCTCTCCAATACTTTTATTCTAATAATCTGCAATTAATTCTTGGTCCTCAGGTCAGACTCATTTCCCGTTTCCTAACCGTTTCAGCTGTTAGAAAGCGCCTTTGTAGAAATGGCTGGAGTTTTTACCAGGTTTTTATTTCATTTCACCAATCCTGTAAATGAAAGAAAGAAAAGGAACCCAGCTAACGCATAGCATACAAAGGAACTGATCTCATCACTGGTGAACGCTAAATATCTCAGGCAGATCAGGTCTGTGGAATGCACCAGCTAGGTTGTGACAAGGTCAAAACATATGGATGAGAGCAATGTTGGCCAAAACGCCTTTAAAAAAACAGTAAAGCAGTGAATCTTTCAAGTACAAAAAGGTACCAGAGTTTGTGTATTTATATCTATGTACATATACACAGAGATAAACAGAAATCATATATAAAAATTAGCACTGGGGAACACAATTTCATTTCATTTCATTTTGCACAATTTCATTTCATTTCATTTTGCACAGATAATTCTAATGGTTTTGTCACTTTCAGATACACCTTGATTCTCAATGCCTTTGCAGGAGTTTTTATATATCTTGTTGCCATTTATATACTGCTCTTTGTACAATATCAAACAAGTAAAATATAAAATAAACACAACAGCAAATAAATTAAGGCAATGCATTGCAATTCCCTAAGGTAGCTCATCACTGCAAAGCATTGAATTGGAGGGGTATGTTCCTGAAATCACCACCACCTCTACTCAGACTTCTACTGGCATAGAAACTGCCCTGGTCACCTTATATGTTGACCTCTGTTGGGAGAGGGACAGGGGTGATGTATCCCTGTTAATCTTCCTTGCCCTCTCAGTCTTCCTTGGTCTTTTGATACCATTGACCATGGTACCCCCAAGTTGGGAGTGGACAGCATTGTGGGGTCCCTCAGTGTTCAATTCTATCCCCCATGTTGTTTAATATCTATATGAAGCTGCTGAGTGGGGTCATCCACAGTTTTGGAGTGTGTTGTCAGCAGTATGCTGATTAAACACACCTCTGTTTCTCATTTACATCTAAAACAAATGTGCTGAACTGGTGCCTGGCCTTGGTAATGGACTTAAAAAGAGCCAATAAACTTAATCCAGATACGACAAAGGCTGGATGGATGGGAGACTGTCTGCTTTTTTGGGGGGTTACACTCCCTCAAAAGGAGCAGCTAGAAGCTTAGGGGTGCTTCTGGTTCCCTTGCTGTCATTCTTAACCCGAGGTACTATTGTATTGTTGTTGCAAACCACTTTGATATTTTTAAAATGAATATCAGTACAGTGGTACCTTGGGTTAAGAACTTAATACAGGTACCACTGTAATGGTTTAAAACATTTTTTACTTTGATCTACCCACTCATTCTTTTTTCCTTCCCACCCCCTGTTTAAATCAAAAGATAACATTTTCTCATATACTTAAAAAATCGGGGTTCCCTTCTTCTGTGACCAAGCTATTGCCCTACGTCATCAGATTACTGAGAAATGAAAAGGGATCACATGCAATTGGCTGAGAAGGTATCAAATAAGTCAATTCATTTCATCTCTTAGGTTTCCAGACCGCTGTCACAATTTGAAACCATTTTAATTTGGCCTGCTACTTGGATGAAGGGTTTGGTTTCCCAAATTACACAAAGCTTCTCATCTCCTTGCTCTCCTTTTTTAGGCTTGAAATCCATCTGGGAACAGGGCTTTTGAAATGAAGTTGACGCAATTAGCTGGAATAGGAACCAGTCTAAGAAAACCTCTGGCACTGTTTCAGCTATCATTGGGGGAAATTCTATTAAAATGGTTTTACACTCCAGTCAGAATGGCACCCAGTCAGGGAACAGGTAATAGGTTTTGTTGGTTGATTGTGGCTCCACTGGGACATACTGGCACATTTGGTGGCCCTGCCCAACAGTTTACACCCTTTGGCATTAATTTCTGAAATTTGTGTCACTGTTGGTCAACCGTACATGTGAACCATGTCTTGTGCTTACTGTCTACTTTTAAAGGGAGTAACTCTTTGTTTTGAAGCCTCCTGTTATTTACTTCTTGCTGCTTTCCAGATTTGTAATTGCCCAGAACAGGAAAAATGTCTCAAGCCTCTGAGCACCTGGATCATAGAATCACAGAATTGTAGAATTGAAAGGATCATCTAGTCCAACCCTTGCAATGTAGGAATCTTTTACCTACCACGGGGCTCGAACCCAGGAACCTGATATTAAGAGTCTCATGCTGTACTGACTGAGCTATCTGTTTGCCACGTTGTATTACATATCGCAGAAAAACTCATCCACCACTTGCAAATATTAGGTTGAAATGCAGAACCTGAATACTCTGCAGTTCTTCAGTGGTTTATTATGAGTTGCGTGTCGAGGTCCCCAAGCCACCCCTCAAATAACTCACAACTCACACATAATTTTTTGTTTAAGGTTTTTGGCATAAATTTTGGCCACAACTTTATTAAAATACATATCTGTGAGTGGTTGCTTAAGCATTGTTTAAGACTATCTGTCCCCCCGCCTGGGACAGAACTGACTTCCGAACTCCCTCGGAAGCCAGTGAAGGGAAAACAATATTGGGGAGCGATGGAGCTGAGTCACAGGCCCTCACTGCTCACCCACGTGCTCCCCAGGGCTTGCCGGCCCTAGTCCCATTTCAGGGATTGGACGAAATCATGGCAAGCCCCTGGATTCCTTTAACAGAATTCCATTCTGCACCACCATTGGAGGGGCAGGCCCAGCCTATCCTTACCCCTCCTCCAACCAATTTTTATAACCAATGCCTATCCGCAACCTTACAAGTTGTGATGAATTGCTATGTAGTAGGCAAAAACCAAATGGCACCAGCCAATCAGCCAAATGGACAAAATTCCTACCAGGCCCCTGCCCCAACGGCAGACGACCCCATGACAGGCATGGCAAGGTCAACCAGAACTCAGGGCGGGTGGGCGGGTGATCTGATGCACTCAGAGAAAGAGAAAGCAATAAGCTGAGTGCCCCAATATTTAAAGCCTTCGGTCCCACCCACTACATCACAACATGCAATTTGCCCCAGCAACCCAGCCATCCAATCATCGCCCCAGGTCAGCCTTATTTTAACCCTGCCTGGCAACAGAGGGATGGCTCGGCAGACCCCACCGCAACACGTGCTCTCATTTCAGGGAGAACACACTATATATGAACACTTGTTCCCATTTAAACCTTGTACCTGCCAAATATGTCTTTATATAGAAGTATTCGTGACATCTGTATATTTATCTATGTTCAAATAACTTGTTGTGCCTTTGGGTCTTCAATCAGATTGCATGGCAACCTCTTGCCACCCATGTCTACACACACTCTTTCCTTCCTATTTTTCTTCTTCTCATCCCTTCCCCACAGGGTGAAAATAATGAATAGCCAAGATGCTGGACTAGATGGACCACTGGCCTGATCCAGCGGACTCTTTCAATATCCTTTTTTTTTTGTTTTTTTGTTACTTAAAGAACAAGCAGTTTGCTTACTTTGCAATGCACGATCCCTATTGTCAAGGCTTGGGTGATGGCTGAGTGTTTATTTTGATTAATATTTTTATTCACAATAAAACGAAATGAAAATAAATTCGAGATCTTGAGCTAGCTCAAGTAGATTTCCAGAATGTAAAGCGCTTGATAAACACGGCTGTATTTATGACCCTGCCACATTCGTTGTGCTGTTAAAGTAATCAAGTCGGAGTCTATCCATAACTATACAAGTAAGAGGGAAAACAACACTGTATAAATCCTTCTTGTTGACACCATCTACAAAATCTTGGATTTTCCTATCACTCACAGAAAGGTCGCCGTGGTACCTGTGTCTGGTGCATGCTTCTCATCAATGGTTATTATATCCTGAACTGAGAATTACCTTCCACAATGTCAGAGCAGAACCTTGAAACAAAAAAAGGAAAATGAACGCCCTGAATAACTCACTATTGCTTGACTTCTCGGTCTTATTGCATTCTAAATTATTTAAATATACTATTAGACATTATATTGGGGGGGCACAGAGGATGGAGAAGGAAACAGATGTTTTCTAATTATGAACCGATTTTTACAGTGCGATAGTGTCACGTATTTAAATTACAAATACAGATTTTTTAGCATTCCAGCTGTGCTTTACAAGGGTTTAATTTGCTTCTTCTGATATGTCACATCGCACCTGCCTTTTAAAACTCCCGTAAATGTAAAACATTTGTCAAGCGCACTTATTAAGGCATGCAGAAGAAATCAAAAGGATCCTCGCAAGAGGAAGGAAGGCAGCCATGGAAAAAGCCAGTGCCGAAGACAGTAAACAGGTTTCGAAATAACATTTACAAATATTTGGGAGGCGGGCAATGAGGTTCTAAAGGATACGTTGGTGCGTATTACTGCTGCGGCAAAAAAATTAGCTGGCTCTTTCCTCCCAATCATTCTCCATCCGTATACAAGGGGAGTGGATTGCACTTGGAAATTGCTAAGGGGACGGAAATGCTTCATGAAATTCTTGTGAGCACAGTTCAGGGTCTGTTGGGCTTATCAAACTTGCAAGGTGAGCAAGGGGGTTTTGTGAGTGACCTTTCTTTCATTCCACAGATCATCTCTCCAGTGATCTGTCCTCTGCAGCCCTCCTGGATTCCTGTGCTTTCTGAAAACCCCTGGCTGGAGTCCTCAGTTAGACATTCCTGTAACCGCCAGGAGGTGAGGATGTTGTTTACCGTGTTCCTGACAGCTGGTCTTTTCTTTCTTTCTTTCTTTCTTTCTTTCTTTCTTTCTTTCTTTCTTTCTAGAAATCAGAGAGGAAATGTGTCATAGGGAGGTTAGGTAAAAGGAAGAACCCCCCTTAAAAATCAACCAGACCTTCCAACATTTGATAAAAATTAGGGCACGTGTCTTTTGGTGCGGCCAGCAGCATAGCAAGCCGATCGGGCGCCTGGGCAGCGTGCATGCCATGCGCCAAGGGGCAGGGCCAGCTGCCCACAGGGCCTCCAAGGAGTCTGCCTGCCTCCTCCTACTCAGCCGCCCTACAGCTAAGGGGGAGGCGGTGGGCAGACCGTTTGGGGCAGCACGGAGCCTGTGGGTGCCCAAGCCACTGCGTCACTACCAGGAGAGATGCGTGGCTCGGGCATGCTGCAGGCGCCGTGGTGAGTGCAACCCGTCGTTTTGTCATCCCCCTTCAGTGGAGACACTTGGGGCAGACTGCCCCCACCGCCCCCCTTCCTCCGACCTTCTGATCAGCAAACCCAAGAGGCTCAGACCACAGCGTTCAATCCCGGGACATTCCAAGATCATATCAGAAGCCTGTAATTCTATGAATATTGAATTGAAATACTTTATTGTCACTTGTACAACTTGTATACAGTGAGATTACACGAGCACCCCCCACTCAGATCTCTTAGCCTTAATTCCCCTCGTTTATTGACGCACACCCACTAAACCCAAAAGCCAGTTGCCCTTTTGTTATCTTTTCATTCAGCAGCCTAACAGCCCACGGATAGAAGCTGTTCTTTACCCTGTTGGTGCGACTAATCATGCTTCTATATCTTCTGCCTGAGGGCAGGAGATCAAGAAAGTGCCGGCCAGGGTGTGAATCATCCCTGAGAATTTTCCTCACTCTCCTGAGGCAGCGTTCTTCCGCTATTTCATCCAGCGGATTCATGGGACAGCCCATAATATTTTGTGCTGTATTCATCACCCTCTGTAGGCACTTCCTATCAGTTGATGTCAAACCAGCGTACCACACTGTGATGCAGTATGAAAGGACACTTTCTATTGTTGACCAGGCAACAATTCTATCCCAGGCAAAGAGGCATCTAGCTGGCTACTTTGAGAGCAGGATACTGGTTGAGAGGAGCCATTGGCATGATCCAGAAGGTTCTTCTTCTGTCTTAACATCTAAAAACATTTGCCATGTTTTGTAACCCTGTCCCCAAGGCCTAACTACTACCAGGACACCCATTAAGCCAACGTTCAAAAAGAAACTCTAATGTCCATATTTTGATTCAGCAGATCTTGCACTTGTACAACTTCAATTGACTCCAGAGTATGTTTATATATAATATATCCATAAACTCTTGGGTTAAATGGAGGATAGATCTGCTTTCTTTCAAAAATTGTTTTCTTTCTTTTAATTAGTAGCCTTCATTATATATTTTTTTTGCTAATCTCAAAGTTAAGCAGTTTCCAGAGATGGCCTAATCTTTCTTAATGGCTCTGTTGGCGTCATGGACATTTCACCTCCTCTTCACCAAAATGGAATCTTTTCCTGCTTACACATCCTTAACCTGCTCAAGCATTGAAAGCCAATAAAACCAAATGCTTTATTAATTTAGACTTGCTGAATTTGCTGAACAGAAATATTTTCAATTTGATATTTTTATGGAAGCAGCAGAGAAAATGTGCCTGGACCTTCTTCTGTGCATCTCAGTGATTGTCTATAGGTTGGCTTTCACACAATGGGAGCTTAGACTCAAGAACTGAAGAAGAGCCTGCTGGGTCTGACCAATGGCCCGTCAAGGCCAGCAACCTGTTCTCACAGTGGCCAACCAGATGTAAGCAGGAAACCCGCAAGCAGAACCCAGAACAGAAGAGCAGCTCCGCTCCTGTGGTTTCCAGCAACTATTATTCAGAATCATTACTGCCTCTGACCATGGAAGTAGCACATAGCCTACATCTACATTGGCTTCCAGAACAATTCAAAGTGTTGGGGCTGACCTTTAAAGCCCTAAACAGATTCAGCCCTGTATACCTGAAGGAGCGTCTCCACCCAGTGTTCAGCCCGGATACTGAGGTCCAGCCCCGAGGGCCTTCTGGTAGTTCCCTCACTGCAAGAAGTGAGGTTACAGGGAACCTGATAGGGGGCCTTCTCAGCAGTGGCTCCCTCTCTGTTGAATACCCTTCCATCAGATGTCAAGGAGATAAAGAACTACACAAGTTTTAATAACACCACCACCACCAACAATTTATTTATACCCCGCCCATCTGGTTGAAGAGTTTGGATTTGATATCCCGCTTTTCACTCCCTTTAAGGAGTCTCAAAGTGGCTAATATTCTCCTTTCCCTTCCTCCCCCACAACAAACGCTCTGTGAGGTGAGCGAGGCTGAGAGACTTCAGAGAAGTGTGACTGGCCCAAGGTCACCCAGCAGCTGCATGTGGAGGAGCGGAGACGCGAACCCGGTTTCCCCAGCCACTCTGGGCGGCTTCCAACAGAATATTAAAATACAATAGTCTATTAAACAATAGAGCCAGTATGGTGTAGTGGTTAAGAGCGGTGGACTCGTAATCTGGTGAACCGGGTTCATGTCTCCTCTCCTCCACATGCAGCTGCTGGGTAACCTTGGGCTAGTCACAATTCTTTGAAGTCTCTCAGCCCCACTCACCTCACAGAGTGTTTGTTGTGGGGGAGGAAGGGAAAGGAGATTGTGAGCCACTTTGAGACTCCTTTGGGTAGTGATAAAGCGTGCATGTGACCCAGAGCTTCCTCTTTTGGTGTGTGCATTCGGAACACCTGCTCACCTCTCCCTACTTTTAGGGCTTGTTGCGCTTGACCTTGCTATGCCGTTGTGTGTCATCTGTCATTGGGACAGGGGCACGGCAGGAACTTTCCCCACTTGGCTGACTGGCTGTGGCCATTTGAGTTTTGCCTGCTGTGTAGCAAATCGTCACAACTTGTAAGGTTGCGGATAGGCTCTGGTTCAAGTGATAGGGATAGGAGAACGCTCTCGCCAACCCTATGTGAAGGGTTTTCCATTAAAGGAATCCAGGGACTCGATATTTTGGTCAACCGTTGGGAGGGGGTTGTGCCCGTGCCTGAGTCCAGGGGGACATTTGGGTGGCAGAGTTAGCCCGTTCCCAGCTTTCCGCTTATCCAAGTGTTCACCCTTGGCTGACCTAGGCTGGAACCCTGGGTCAGTGCTACCTGCAAGGGTGTAGGGAGCTAGTCGAACCAGAGCCTATGCAACCAGTCACTTTCTGTAATCAATAAAGTTGTGGCCTAAATTCTGCCAAAAAGCAAACCAAAAATTTGAGGCAAGTGTGAATTTATTTGGGGGGGGGGGTTCTGGGTCTGAACACGTAAGAAGAGTCTGGTTCTGTGGGATGAGCAGTCTGAATGGCCAACAAGATACCTATGGAAAACCCTCCAGTTCATGTACTGACTGGTTAGATGCAGAGGAATGGTGGTGGTGGGGAACCAGCTGAGGAACCAGCTGGGGAACCATCAAGGGAAGAAAGCTCAGAGCCTGGGTGGTGGTGGTGGGACAACAATGTGTGGTCATAGGGAGAAGAGGGAGAAGACTGTGAGGAGGTGTTGGAAGCTGAAGGGGAAACAGGGCTTAGTGAGTTTGGAGCATCTGTGGCAGAGAGGAATCCAGAATCTGAAGGCAGAAGCTGAAGCCGACACATGGGAGGAGAGAGACCAAGAGGCAGAGAAAAGTCGGGCTGGTGAAGAATCATGGGTGACCCTCCTGCTGCAGCAAGCTCCCCTCCCCTCTTGTCTCACAGAACAAGAAGAGGGCTGAAATGAGTGGAGTAGCGGCCGGCTGCACACAGGCACAGTCTCTGATTGCTTGGGGGGAAAGCTCTGGAAAGGAGGGACTTAGGCCGCTGTGGAGAGGCAGGGACTTTCAATCGCAGCAACTGACTCATGGTGTAAGACCTACTGGGGATGAGCTGCTGTGTTCATTAGACACTTAGCCAAGTCTGTGCAGATCTTGTTTTTGCTAATAAAGTATTAACTCCAGCTTTGAGCGGTGTGATTTACTGTCGGCTTACTCTTTGATATCAATTAGGACATGAGTGAATTCTCCAGCTGCTAAGATTTCCATGAAGGCAGCATCATATTTTTCACCATAGCCAGGGAAACCTAGTGGTGTTTTTGGAAATGCTCATACAATCATTCTCCAGGCCTGAGGCTCCACACTTCTGCTACAGATGCTGCTGCAATGGTCAAAACTAGTAGAAAGGTATGATTTTCCACTTCACAGTGGAATTCACAGTTCGCACCACCTCTCAGGCAGCAACATGGGCCAACCGATTGGATTAGGGTCTCCAAGATAAAGCAAATCCCGTTCATGGAACCATCAGAAAGGTTGATGTGCAAAAGAATTTTCCTGAATGTTTACACCGCCCATAAATATAAATCAATTACTTATTATTTCATTAAACCGAAGATGGAAAGGACTCATTCCTGGCTCTTTCGGTTTGCCTCCTGGGGTCTTAGATAGCTTTCTCTGTCAAATTAAAAGGGAAGAAAAGATAAATAAACATGAGAAATTAAAATTGTCTAGGTGTGTTAAAAAATAAAGAGAGGAGGAGGTGTGGTGGAGGAGAGGTAGAAAATAGATAGGAATGATGTTCTGCAATTATTACCAGAGCTAAGAGAAACAAAATTACTTGATCATAAATTCAGGATAATCTGGTTTTCTTTATGAGTTTCCATTTTATTAATGAAAGGAAGGCAACACCTTAGTGTACCCGGATGAATTAAAATGACTATTTCAAGCAGACACCCTCCGTAGGGGTCTTTAATAGAATCTGCGAGCGATTCCAAAGCCAAATAATTTAGCTGTATTGAAGGCAATATTAATGGCTAACCTCTTCACATGCATCAGATGATCTGGAGACTTTCCAGGAGTGCAGTGGACCTTTTCCTGCACTCTTTGATTGGCCCAGCCTGGAGACAAATCTGACCACCACTAATAATAATAATAATAATAATAATAATAATAATAATAATAATAGAATCATGTGACTAATTAAAAGCCCAAATGGAGATTTTTAACTTCCTTCCGCTGCCGAAGATTTAACCCGCTTACACCATTTTGAACATCAACCCCCCCCCCCCACGTACACATGGAATTGACATTTGCAAAACAAATACCACACAACTTCTGTTTGCATTCAACTCCTTAAAGGAGCTCCCTTGATCAGGCCCAGGAATACCTCTACTAGTGTTATTATTGCTCCTATTATCATAAATCCTTTTTATTACTGAGCTCCAGCGCCTATCAGTTTTGGAAGCAAACAGGCTCTTCCCCAAATAATGTATTTCATTTTTGTCTGCATGCAAAACGTTTCCAGACCACGCTTCTTTCATGCAGATTATACTGCCGATATGCAATAGGCATGGATAAAATCAAACATGCCACAAACTCGCTCGCTCGCTCACTCACTCACTCATATTGAATTTAATGAATAAAATCATCATCATAAAAAATAGAGAAAACAAAAAAAAATCAGAGCAGACTTAGGGAACTCTCCAAACCCAAGATCCACTAGGATGAGTGAATTAGGTTCCAACAGCTGATTCCTCTGTTGTGCTAACCCCCTTATTTCAGCTCAGGTGAGGCTCAGCCAACTGAGCCAAGAAGAGCAGATCTTATGCCAACATAAGCCATGAAAAATGGGTCTTCCGGGGAGCAGGAGAATCAAGACCAGGCCAGAGGGACTTGCTCTGGGTCCGAACTCTGCTTAGCTGAGTCACGTGACCTGGCAACATGGGAGAATTTGCACCAGCAAAAAAAAAAAAGGTGCTGCAAATCAAATTCTTCTCTTTTTACTATGCCAGGGTTAGACTAGCTCAGCCGGCAGCAACCCTGATCCTGAATGCAGTTTGGAACAGGGGTGATGTATGCTGGTTTACCTTGAACCTGCTTAAGTTCCTCCAGCTTACTATTCTTGGGCTTTCTCTGTATTCACACTGCAGTCTTGGCCCAACTGGGGGGGGGGGGGCGGTGTTGATGTTCAAAATGGTGTAAGCGGGTTAAATCTTCGGCAGCGGAAGGAAGTTAAAAATCTCCATTTGGGCTTTTAATTAGTCAGCCCCACTGAATTCAACAGGACTTGACTCTGAGTAGAGAAGGTTAGGACTGTGTGACTAAATAGGAACTCAATAAAGTCTCAGTAAATAACATGCCCTGAGGTGGCAGTAGTTGTGAAGTAGCTGTTGCTGCATACTTGGGGGTGGGGGAATGGTTGTTTTAAAAAATGGAATAATAATAATAATAATAATAATAATAATAATAATAATAATAATAATAAATTTATACCCCACCCATCTGGCTTGGTTTCCCCAGTCACTAGGCAGCTCCCAACAGAACAACAACAACAACACAATAAAACATCAAACATTAAAAACTTCCCTAATGTTTTCTAGAAGTCAGATAGTTGTTTATTTCCTTGACATCTGATGGGAGGGCGTTCCACAGGGTGGGCACCACTACCGAGAAGTCCCTCTGCCTGCTTCCCTGTAACTTCACTTCTCTCAGTGATTTTATTGGGCAAACTGGGGGATACCAAAAGGAGTTAAAAAAATATATATGTATGCAACAACAGCAGCTAGAATTCTTTCAGTCCCCGAATGGAAACAACAAGAAATATCAACGAAAGAAGAGTGGCAGATGATGATGATGGACTTTGCGGAACTGGCGAAGCTGACCGGAAAAATCCGAAACCAGTGTGATCAAGCATTCCAAAAGGACTGGAGCAAATTTATACAATATTTGAAGGACAACTGTAAACAATTAACAACACTAGCGGGATCGTAAGAAGACTTATAAGGATTACTGTTTTTACCTTTTTATGTTTATTTAAAAATTGTGATACAGTATTCTAAATGAGGGAAACGTAAATTGCAAAATGTAAAAATGCAATGTTATAAAGATCAGTTTTGAAAACCAAGAGGGGGAGTCATTACGCTCTTAAGACCAAAAGAAGTAAATTGGATAAATGAGGATGTGTTTAAATATTATAAAATGGAAAATTTATTTTAAAAATCATTATAAAAAATAAAAATAACACGGGGTGTTGCCACTTTTAAAATATATGACGTGAATGTGGCCTTGAACTGATAACACGTTGTGGAATGAGATCCAGCCACTGTTTTGTTTTGCTGCGAAAATAAAACTGGACGACCAAAGAACACATTGGGGTTAGTGTTGTTTTACGTGCGAATAATGTGATAACATATAGTTTTGCCCTGAGTGACATTTAAGGTCATTTATACAAGTGTGTTGAATCCTGATAAGAGGTGATGAGTCCTTGGTCATTTCTAGATTGATGGCAGGAAGGAAGCAGGTAACGCGAGCCGTGTTGGTTGGCAGGGTGGAGACTAAAGTATAAGATTCAAATGCCCAGCTGTTGGTTTTTTCCCCTGCCTACTAATTTGAATAACAAAAATAGCACAAGCTAAAATGAATGCTCTAGGAGCTATGAGGAATAAGCTTTAAAACCCATTGAAACAGAGAAATGTTTCAGGAGCCATATGGGGAAGTGGGGGAGAGAAGGGGAGACGAAGAGAAAACAGAGGAACATTTGATTTCCAGCTGAAGTTTCTGAGGGGATGATAAATCTGACATATGGAATTTCCTTCCAACGTTAAATGGGAATGGTTTTAATTACTTTTAATAGATTGATGTACGTGTCATTCCTCAAATTTGTTTAATAGATAGTGGTTTTATTCTCTCCTCTGTAGTCGGTTGCCTTTGTTTCACTCATTTGCCAAGCTCCTTGGTCAGGACAGGCCCTTAGTAGTGCCATTTTATGGATTTGGAGACTGAGGCTCAGAAAGGGGAGGGTTGTGGAAAGCCAGTCAGTAGCCACATGTCTCAGCTGGTCATGCTGCCAGGTTCATCCAAGGTTCCCACTGCTCTGTCAAAGCATTTGTTACAAGTAGAGTTTTTCATGCCTACAATATCACCCTCTTTGAAAAGCAGGGCTGGATTTATTTTACAGAATCATAGAGTTAGAAGGGGCCCTGTAAACCATCTATTCCAATACCTTGCAATGCAGGAATGTGCAGCTGTCCCATCTGGGAATCGAACCTGCAACCTTGGCATTATCAGCACCACCCTCTAACCAACTGAGCTATCCATCCATTTACATATTTACAGTTATAGATCACCTAGAAGCAAAAAGCTCAGGAGGTGGTTAACAAAGAAGCCAGCATTGTAGTAATAATAATAATACATTTTATTTATACCCTGCCCTCCCCGGCCAGAGCCGTGCTCAGGGTGGCCAACACCAGTAAAATTACAGTAAAATCATAATGGGGGGGGGGGGAACCAATTTAAAATATAGGTTAAAATGCAATTTAAATTGCAGCCTCATTTTAAAAGTAGTCCATAGATCAAAACCATAAGGGGAGGGAAAACATAAGGGTCAGACTGAGTCCAAACCAAAGGCCAGGCGGAACAGCTCTGTCTTGCAGGCCCTGCGGAAAGATGTCAAGTCCCACAGGGCCCTAGTCTCTTGTGACAGAGCGTTCCACCAAGTCGGGGCCAGTACTGAAAAGGCCCTGGCCCTAGTTGCGACCAATCTAACCACCTTGTGACCTGGGATCTCCAAAATGTTGTCATTTGTGGACCTTAAGGTCCTCCACGGGGCATACCAGGAGAGGCAGTTCCGTAGGTACATGGGTCCTAGGCCACATAGGGCTTTAAAGATCAAAACCAGCACCTTAAACCTGACCCTGTACTCCACCGGGAGCCAGTGCAGTTGGTAAAGCACTGGATGAAAGTGATCCTGTGGCAAGGACCCCATAAGGAGCCTCGCCGTGGCTTTCTGCCCCCGCTGGAGTTTGTGGGTCAGCTTCAAGGGCAGCCCTGCGTAGAGCAAGTTACAATAATCAAGCCTGGAGGTGACCGTCGCATGGATCACTGTGGCCAGATCAGATATTGTAGACAATACCAAGGTAGATGAGCCAATGGGGTGACTCAACATAAGGCAACTTCTTAAGATCCTGAAAGATCTGAGCACGGAAGGAAAGACAGAGCCCTGAGAAGGACCATAGTAGATCATCTACCTTGCATGCCGATGCTTCAACCCCCAGTTTCCTCAGCTAGGGTTGAGAAGGAAACCCTGGTGAGCTGTTGCTGATCTGTGTAGACAATAAAGGCCAATGGTCAATGAAGTCCAGTATCCTGTTCTCACAGTGGCCAACCAGAAGCCTGTAAGAAACCTCCCAACAGACCCTGAGCACAAGAGCATTCTTCCCCTCCTCTGGTTTCCAGCACGTGGCATTCAGAAGTATTAATTCCTCTGAGGATGGAGGCAAGAGCACCGCTATTGTGGCTAGTAGCCACAAACCTGCCTGAATTTGTCCAGTCCTTTTAAAAAGTCCTCCTGTAGTATTTGCGTGCCGAATTCCTGCCCCCGCCCCCGCCCCCGCCCCCGTGGAAATAATGACACATGACACAATTATTAAGGTTAATGGGCTAAATAAAGCCACAACTTTATTGGTTACAGGTGATGAGTGGTATTGGCTTGGGCATTGGTCCTAACCGACTATATCTGACTTCAGCCCATCTGCTTGAAGTCCGTGAAGGGTTAACCACCAGTAGGGGGAGTCCTGCTGATGCACATCAACTAGGAGCTCCCCTGGGGTCACCGATAGGGGGTGTGCCTTAGGCCCTCACCTCCCCAGGCTTCGGACAGGGCCACGCCCCCCAGAATCCTTTAACAGATTACCCTTCAATATGCGGGGCAGGTGATGGCACTACCTCCCCTCTTCCAGTTACAGAACTATACCAATACCTAACCACCAGTACCACAAAAGTTGTGACGATTTGCTACGAGGTAGGCAAAAACCAAGTGGCCGGTGCCAATTTGCCAAGTGGAAAAATTCCTACCAGGCCCCTCAACGGTGACCAACCAAGGTCCATAGCAAGGTCCAGGAACAAAAACCTTGTGGGGCGGGAAGGTGGGGAAAGCAGGAACAGCTGATGAGTGGCAAAGAAGGGGATCCCCGGCCGCGTCCTGCCTTAAATAGAGCAAGCCACGCCCCCTGAACCAGCCCATTGGCTGGCCAGGGGGTGACACGGCCGGGAATCCCCCCAATCACACAAGGGCTGGGCTCCAGCCGCTGCGCGCATGGTGGGGCCATGACGCCCGCAACCCCACCTCCTCCGTAGTGCGGAAGTGGCTTTTTAAAAAAAGTCCTCCTGTAGGAGGGTATGTGACGTTAATATATGCGAGAGTGCTGGAGGTGAACTAGTTAAACAGGTTGCCCAGACAGGACCCAGGGGGTGGAGTCAGTGGGACTATAAAACCAGCTCTGGGAGGGGCAAAGGGAGGGGTTTGTAAGGAGTTTGTTGAGGAGTTTGTTGGGCGTTGGGTGGGTGGTTGGAGTGGGAGTGAATTGGGCTAGAGTTTGTGGGTAGGTTGAGTTAGTGTAACGAAATAGGCTGAGTCAGGAACAGTTAGGGGCTAGGAAGACAAGTAAATATCTGAGAGGTGGTTTAATGAGTGAGAGTAGGTAGCGAAAGTTATAGGTCTGGATAGGCACCCCATGATTGCAATTGACTGATACCGTTTATGAAACCACACGCTTGTTAAACTGCAATAAATAAACAAAAGTTTATGTTCCACTTTAACCCTGACTGGACTCAGTATTGTCCCAGGTAGGGCCTGGGTGGTGGCAGTGAGAAATCAGGTGGTGGCACAGGGATCAAAAGATGGTGAAACATCTGGGGACCCTGTGTGATCACCACAGGGTGTTCCATGCTGCATGAAGACAATGCAGAGCTTGACAGAACAATGGGTGTGTCTCTGTATAAGGCAGATTCCTGCACTGCCAAGAAGAAAGGGGAAGGCTAGAAGTGGCAGGAATCCCACCCAGATGGAACACAAGGACCTGAGCTGCCACCGTAGGTACCGGAGAGATCACCAAGGTTCAACGTTTGCCTCTCCAAGCTCAGGGACTGCCTGCCACTGATGACCCAAGCAAGTTTTGAGATGCAGGAATCACCTTTGACCCCACAACTTCAGGGATCTTTTGGGAAATAACGTTGCATGGCCACAGGGTACAACTTCAGAGCATCGAAATCGCCGCCACTTGCCAAGTAGGAGCAAGGCGACTCTTCTTCAGCTGTTCCTCTCATGAATAGTTATCACGCAGGCATGTCCTCAAGCTAGAGCAAGCTGTCAATGCAGCCAGGAATATGCAATATTTAAAAGAGAACTGAGAAATTTCAGACATGAAAAATAATTACCATCTTCTCTCCTCCTCCTCCTCCTCCTCCTCCTCCTCCTTTTTTTTTGCATTTGAGGGAAAATTCCAGGAATTAACACTGAATCATTAACTTTCTCTCTCTGTCGCTTATGGCTGCAGCTCCCTTCCTTCGTATTCATTTCTTGCCTGTCTGTTTCAAACTCACAAACTCTTGGAAGCTTTAGTTTAGTCCTAGCTCGATCCTATACATGCACACGCAGAACCAGGGCTGTAAGGAGGCAGCAATTTCTGCCCCATTTTGTGTTCGTAGCAACCACCGTCGTTTCAATTCCACTACAGTTCAGCTTCTGCTAAACCAATGCTATTTGTCACCGCTGTGGCCAAAACTTATGGGTGGTATTTAATGTTAGTAGACCCACTGAGGTTAATGGGCATGACTACCTTAGTTTCATTGATTTCAGTGGGTCTACTTTGAGAAGGACGTCATTGAATACCACCCTACGCCATGAACTGTGTAATTAATTTCAACACATTTCAGGAGAAGAGAAAACAGTGTAGCTATTGGCTTAAAGTTCACAGACTAAAAAACCACAAGTGAGTACCATTCATATTACGTTGCATGGTTTCCATTTCTGACCTCAGACAAATGTATGACTTGTGGGAACTTCTGGGGGGCTGGATGACTAGATGACTCTCGGGTCCCTTTTGAACTCTACAGTTCTGTGATTCTATGATACTATAAATTGAATGTGGGCAAGTTAGGTAAACAAAATGGTGTAAATGAGCTATATTGCTCCAGCCCTTTGAACAAGGACTGCAGCTCAGTGGTAGCATAACTGCTTTGCATGTAGAAGGTCCCAGGTCTAGTCCCAAACATCTCCAGATGACTTCTGCCTGGAATCCCAGAGTCACTGTCCATTGATGTAGACAATGCTGACCAACAGTCCATCTTTAGTAGAAGAGGACTTCCTGTGTCCTTTGGGATGTCCTGTCAAGAGTTGAAGGCCATTGAAGTAGATGGTCTACAGTAGACTTCCTCAAGCTCGGCCCTCCAGATGTTTTGAGACTACAGTGGTGCCTCGCAAGACGAAAAGAATCCGTTCCACGAGTCTCTTCGTCTAGCTGTTTTTTCGTCTTGCGAAGCAAGCCCATTGACAGCTTAGCGGATTAGCGCTATTAGCGGCTTAGTGGCTTTTAGCGGCTTTTAGCGGCTTAGCAGATAAGCGGCTTAGCAGCTTAGAAAAGGGGGGGGAGGGAAGGAAAAAAAACCCGCAGGAACTCGCAAGACATTTTTGTCTTTCGAAGCAAGCCCATAGGAAATTTGTTTTGCGAAGCACCTCCAAAATGGAAAACTCTTTCGTCTAGCGAGTTTTCTGTCTTGCGAGGCATTTGTCTTGCGGGGCACCACTGTACAATTCCCATCATCCCTGACCACTGGTCATGTTAGCTAGGGATCATGGGAGTTGTAGGCCAAAAACATCTGGAGGTCCAAGTTTGAGGAAGTCTGGTCTACAGTGCCCCTTCCATCCCTGTGATTCTTTAATTGATCCTTAGAGTTTTAAAACCATTAATTGATTCAACAAATATAGGAAGCCTCCCAGCCCTGCAATTTACCCCACAGTGTGTGTGTGTGTGTGTGTGTGTGTGTGTGTGTGTGTGTATTTTTGTCTCCTTGTTCTACTGCTGCAACAGCCAACACCATGGAAGAAAGACGTCTGCTACCATTAGCTTATTACTAGGGACTGCACATTGCTTTGAAACAGGTATTATGCTGATTAATAAATTACATTTTCAAATGAGGACGATGTTATCACCAAAACATCTCATGATTAATTTCTAATATGGAGCTTAGGGCCTTCACTTAAAAAATCACTTGAGCTCGCTGCACGTGCTCAGAGGTCGAGCACTTATACAACTCAGCCGAGAACCTCGCCACGCAGGCCCCCCCCCCCATATTGAAACAATAGTGGTAACCTGTTAATCCACCAGAACTTCCTAACCTCAATTACAGCTCTTGAGATGGAGGTGATTTTAAAAATTAGTATTTTCTCCCCTTTTCAATGAATAGGTCATTCTCCCAAGGAAATACTGTTTCAGTGGCAAATTAGTAGCAATAATAATTAGAGGTGGCTTGATAATTAAAGCAAAGGATTTTCTATTATTATTATTCTTGAGTGGCGGTGGGGAGGAACTTTCCAGATTCTTGACCAACCCTGGTGATGACCTCAGGTATTTTATGAGGCTCTGTTGGTAAGAAGGATGGAGGCCCTGATCCTGAGATCCTGAAAATACCTATCTCCCCCACAAACCCGGGTTGACTCATGCCTGTGTGTTTATCTCATAAAGTTCCTACCCACAAGAGTCTACAAAACCATAGGGTGGCATGCCATTCAATTCCTACTCAGAGTAGATCCACTGAAGTTAATGAACTTATGTTCATTGAGTTCAATGGGTCTACTCTGAGTAGGACTACATGGCACAGTTGTACCTGATATACATCTATTAAAACTTCCATTTGCTTTAATATATTGAAATGAATTTTGACCGAGAGCCAAATAGTTTCACAATGTATCACTTTTCTATAAGAGATGGAATGCTGCATCCATGCTAGCTCCTGGATCCAGTTCTGTCACTAAACGTGCAGGAGTCCCACGATATATTATAGATTATTCCTTTTTTTCTTAAAAAACAAAGGTGCCCTGTATGAAAACCCCTAGATGTATCTGTACAGTTTGGCAGGCTTAATCCACACCGGAGGGACACCAGTGTCTGCACATTTCATCCACTTTGTCCAGATAGTGGAAAGGTTATGGCCAATTCTAAATTCCCCATTATACTGAATGGGGTAACATAGAGCTCCGTTTTATACAGAACAGCTCAGAACCTGGAGCACAAATCAGAGCAGAGAGAACACAAAGTGAGTCAAGAACAGATCAGGGTGTTTTTTTTTAATGCACATATAAAGGTACAAGGGGAATCCTGGGATCTGTGTACCTCCCCCAGTTAGAAATCTATAGCATTGCACCATTAGGAACTTTCAGTTGCTTGACTTGGGCTGGAGTGTGTCTATTTTAAGAACAGCCCCTTTTAAACAACACAGTGTTTTGCTTATTACTGTATTCCCGGCAATTACCTTACTACTGCACTTCTCAGGTTTCTTCAGTTCATTATAAGGAATTTGTGCAATGTTTTCTTAAAGTAATGTGTTTTTATCCATTTCCCAAAAACACGCCACATACAAACAACAAGGAACGTATATTTTGGAGTATTTTTTAAAAAAAACAGTCACAACTCACAAATCTTTCCTGCCACAAGATGGCATCTCCTTATTTTTTTACAGAAAACATGTAAACATTAATGTAATTGGAATAATTTTCTGCACTCGAATCTTTAAGGGGTTTCTTTCCTCTTTAGCAGGTGTGATTTCACTGATTTACCAAGCAAGGCGATTAGTCTAAGGCTCCACATCGCTTCAGTATTATCAACACTGACCAGCAGTGACTGTCCAGGGTTTTAGCCAGGAGTGTTCTCCTAGTCCTACCTGAAGATGCCATGAATTTTATTCAATAAACACACGAGACGTAATCAGCTGTACTTTTGAATAAATGAGGTATACTATTATTGTATCAAACTGTAGATTTTAACAGAAGTTTCATCAAGTTCAATGAAAAAAGCAGAAGACCCAGAAGATCAGTTCATTCTCTAGTCAGTTCATGCATAAGGTCCATACATGTATAAGTGTCTATTCCACCTGTCTGTTCATAGAGTCTAATAATCCACATGAAGGGTTGTTACAGTTCCACAGAATCCTTTCACAGAATCTAAAACAAGGATTTCCAGAATATTAGCCTGAAAGGATTCCGTGGAACTGGAACTGGAACAACCCTTCATGTGAATTATTGGACTCTATGAACAGACAGGTGGAATAAACACTTACACATGTATGGACCTTATGCATGAAGGGCTGCCTTCAGATGTCTTCTAAAGGTGGTATAGTTACTTATCTCCTTGACATCTGCTGGGAGGGCATTCCACAGGGTGGGTGCCACTACCAAGAAGGCCCTCTGCCTGCTTCCCTGTAGCTTCACTTCTGGCAGTGAGGGAACCATCAGAAGGCTGTCGGAGCTGGACCTCAGTGTCCGGGCTAGAGGATGGGGGTGGAGATGCCCCTTCAGGTACACAAGGCTGAGGCAATTTAGGGCTTTAAAGGTCAGCACCAACATTTTGAATTATGATTGGAAACATAATGGGAGCCAATGTAAGTCTTTCAGGACTGGTGTTATATGGTCCTGGTGGCTACTCCCAGTCTTGCAGCCACATTCTGTAGTTTCCGAGTCCCCTTCAAAGGTAGCCCCTTCAGCACATGGCAGGCAGCACATTTGGTCCTAGAAACCAAAACCAATATACCCACAATTCCTTGCATTGCCGGGGAATTGTGGGTTTCTCTGTGGCCTAAAAGGCTGAAGGGAAATTGTATGCAGAATAAAGGGAAGGGAAATGCCTCATTTAACTTTACATAACATCATAGGCGCCGACTCCATGGGGCCTGAGGGGGCCCGAGCCCCCTCAAAAATTCGTTTGGGGGGGCTCCACCCCCCAATAATTTAAGAAAATTATTAGTTATATTATGCTTTGTAAAATCACAAAATTATGTTGGTATTTTTTATTTTCCTTGTTTGACGATAGTTACCTTTTAAAATACATTCAGTAATGAGTTAAAACAAAGCCACTCCCGATCTAGAGAGGGGGTGGGGTTGCGGGCTCTCGACCCATCAACAATCTCGCGGGGCTGGCGTCAGCCCCGCGAGAAGTGGGGATTTCCCCTAGCTCATTAATATTCACCGCCCACGGCAGCAGCCAATCGGCTGCCGCAAAGGACGGGCCCTCACAGGTTCACTTAAGGCCGGGGCAGCCCGGGGCTCGCCCCTTTCGTTCCCCCAGCAGCAGCGGTTTGGAGGTCTTGGGCCCCCCCAATATTTTTTATAAGTCGGTATGGGCCCCCGCCCCCCCAATATTTTTTATAAGTCAGTGCCCCTGCATAACATCTATCAGCGGGAACTGCCCACGGTTTCATACACAGTGGCACCAAACTGAAGGCAGGCTGCTCATTTCCAGCTCTGAAATAAGAGGCCTTTTCATTCAGCCAACTAAGTGCTTCCCCTCCTTCCGTGAGTGGGAAGGAAACCTGTCAAACTGCTACCAGCCTCTCATCCTGGTTAAATCGGGGATTGTTCTTGCCGTTCTTATTTCTCTCCATTTTCCACTGGTGCACTGACATTGTCGTGATATTATCTTCCTCTTTTATCTATTCCAGATTTTATTGGGTGGCGGTGGTGGCAAGGGGGGACCTTAGCCGATCAGAAAGTCACATAAAATCCCTGCACTATATTTCCATTACGTTAACCACGAGGCATCCCCTCTGGGATGCAGGCAGCATTTCGCAGTCCCTCAGGAACAGTAAGATTCCATCTGTCGAGGCTCTGAGTGCTTCCAAGATGGCGTCTGTTGAAATTTCCAGTTCAACCCCTTGAGTGTAAATTTAAAAATGGAGGAGGAGGGGAAGGCTCTGTGTTATTCAGTCCATGGGGCATGAGGCTTGTTGCTGCAGTTTCTCCTCACTCCATTTTTTTAAAAATTAAAAAAGGCCTGTCATTAATTATCTGCCTTTGCTGGTCTTCATAGGAACATAGGAAGATGCCTTCTGCTGAGTTAGATCAATGGCCCTTCTAGCTCAGGGCACTGAGCGGCAGCGGCTATCCAGGGTTTCAGGCAAAAGGACATTCCCAATCCTACTTGGAGGTGCCAGTGCTTGAATCCAGAACCTTCTTCAGTCAAGGCAGATGTTCTACCACTAAGCTACAGCCTTTGCCTTTTATGGTCTGCTACCCCAGAGCTCTTGCCTCAGATTCATTTGGTAGGGCAGCCATCCGCCTGGGATTTTCTGGACATTGCTGGGATTTCAAAAGCGAAAGTAACATCCAGGGAAATTTCCGGATGGTGGAGGTTTGTTCTGGATCTTCAGCAAGGACACTAAGAAAATGTGAGGTGTCCTGATTTTTACTCTTTGAAATATGGCAAAGCTACATTTGGGCCTCCTCATCTTCACAGAAATTGCTGCCCTTACGCAGTGAAGGCATATCCTCCAACATTTCTCTGATGAAAATAGGGATGTTGAAGAAGGAGGAGGAGGAGGAGGAGGAGGAGGAGGAGAAGAAGAAGAAGAAGAAGAAGAAGAAGAAGAAGAAGAAGAAGAAGAAGAGGAAGAAGACGACTATCCCACCCATCTGACTAGGTTTCTCCAGCCACTCTGGGTGGCTTCCAACATATATAAACACATAATAAAGCACTAAACGTTTAATGTTCAGGTGTCTTCTAAAGATTGTATCTCCTTGGCTCAGGGGTCACATACCATAGCCCCCAACATTTCTCCAATGAAAATAGGAATGTCCTTAGGAAAAGTGGGGCATTCTGGATCAAATCAAAGACCAGGGTGGCTCCTGTAAATCTGGGAGTGTCCCTGGAAACAGAGACTCTTGGAGGTTCTGTGAAGATTCTTACATGCAAGAATCTTGCTAAAACCAATCATATTCTAAAATCCACTCAGGCTTTCCCTTATTTGTGACTCTGCCGTGTGGGAATCCCTTGTAGACGACCACAGTGCCTGGAGACAGGCATTCAAGTTGTGTATCCATAGCAGTCACCAGAGGAGGAATGACTGCCGGGAGGAGCACAGAGAGAAGCAAAACCATGCTGCTTCTGCAGCAGCACAAGCAGACACCTTCACCTGCCCCAGATGCAGCAAAACATCTCTCTCCTCTATTGCTCTCTGCAGCCACAGCAAGCACTGCAGCCATCCAAAAGCTTGACCTCACCCCCAAAGGTAGATTCCTCCATTGTCTCCTGAAAACAGACAGATGCTAAGTAGTGCCATGTGCTATGTGTGTATGGCTCTCAGGGGGACAAGACTGTTAAAGTGTCAGATGTATCGTGTGGATGTGACCTTAGTCTTTAAGGTGCCTGGTGATTTTTCTGCTGAAAGACCATCAAACCTCCACTTCCAAAATCAGTGTTAAGGTAAAGGTAAAGGGACCCCTGACCATTAGGTCCAGTCGTGGCCGACTCTGGGGTTGCAGCACTCATCTTGCTTTATTGGCCGAGGCAGCCGGCGTACAGCTTCTGGGTCATGTGGCCAGCAGAACTAAGCCGCTTCTGGCGAACCAGAGCAGTGCACGGAAACGCCGTTTACTTTCCCGCCAGAGCGGTACCTATTTATCTACTTGCACTTTGACGTGCTTTCGAACTGCTAGGTGGGCAGGAGCAGGGACCGAGCAACGGGAGCTCACCCCGTCGCGGGGATTCAAACCGCTGACCATCTGATCAGCAAGTCCTAGGCTTTGTGGTTTAACCCACAGCACCACCCGCGTCCCTTCAAAATCAGTGTTAGGTCATTTAAAATTTATATCTAAGGACACTCTCATACAAATCACATATATATTGGCTTCTGATAATCACTGTGCCTTTTGTATCCATTGATCTCCAGGGCGATATTAATTGCTGTCACTTCATGCCTTTCGTAAATGAAGAGTGGCAACGTAGATGTGGAGCTGTTTTCCATTTTTGTGTCCCTGCTCCTCCCTCAGTTTGATCCATCCAATGACCGCTCCCCGCTTAAAACGGGGGGCGCCCTTTGCGTGGACGCGTGCAGCCCCTAGGTCTGGAGCGGCCCCAACAGCATAGGCTTGGCTTTTCCTTCCCTCAGGTGGGATACCTGGAGGTCTCCGCCTACCTCGGTCAGTTGTCCAATCCCACCTGGGGGAAGCGTTGCCAAGGAGACCAGGCCAGGTAGGGGAGGGATTACCTGCCCACACAATAGAGGGAGGATCTTACCTGGGAATCCTCACTTGGCTCCAGAGCTTCTCCCACCCTACCCACCCTCAGTTAATGTCTTATTTTGCAGGTTAACTTTTCTTCACAGGTTTTGCAGGTTAATTTTTCTTCACAGGTATGCGGGCGCTGCTACGTTAAGGTCGCTGTTAAAGGGCCGGAAAGGAATTTCCCTGCATTGGCAGGTTTCGCCTTTCCTGTAGCAAAACGTCACAACTTTGGCGGTATCAGGCCTTGGGCGGAATCCTTTAGTCCATCTTCCTCTTTGCGGCGGCGATACCAGGGTTCCCCGTTAAAGGGGTTTTTGAAGGGAGGCTTTGGCCGTACGCCGAAAGGTCGCCATTGCTCTCCCCTGCGGCGGTGGCGTAACGGGGGCGGCTATCTCTGCTTGAACATATGTTCTCCAGAGCCGGCCCATCCCCCCCCACACACACACACTGGATAACCCTGATGCTCCCTAGGTCCCCGGCTGGGGACTGGGGAGGGAGAACGCCCAATGCCTGAGCCAAGGTCTACCCACATTTGAAATTTAATAAAGTTGTGGCCAATTTAATCCCATAGCACATTGTCTTGAGTCGTTATTCCACATGACGGGGGACTCCGCCTGTCCACGCAAATATATCTTTTTAAGTTGCAATCCTGCCCATACGTATCTGGGAGCAATCCCCATCAAACTCAGTAAGATTTACTTCCGTTTTAAAATTTCATCCGTTTTGTCGACATATTAATCAACTGTGACTTCAGTTGATTAACCAATGGCAGAAACCATGTTAATTAAGGTGGTCCAATTTGAACCAATAGCTCAAAAAAGGCACCTCGCTGGAGGGCTTGGGAATATGTGCATTTATTCAAATATAATCAATTACCCAATTCATTGGTTCAAAGGGAAATGATTAAAATGATCTAACTGATCAGCAGCCTTATTAAGCACTCCCACTGATTGCAGCTCCCATTGATTTTACTAGGAAATAGTTAAGCAAGTGCTTAACTCCTCCACTGAAATCAACGGGACTTAAAGGTTTTTGTGTGATGCCTGCCATATTTTTCATATGCCAGTCTATCATTCTAATTAATAAATGTAGCAAGCTGCACACATCTCCTTATAGGTTACTTCTAATTTCTTTTAATTCATCAATGGAAAAAACAATCCTGCAAAGAGTAATTAATTTAATTTCTTCTGAGAGTGAGTCGTTGCTAGATATGTTAAAAAAAAATTCCAACAATGAGTCTTGAGAAACAGCTGCAGCCATGCAAAATTTTTATAGGTTTAATTGAACATCTGTGCACTTTAATTGATTAATTTGAATAGATCAAGGGGAAAAAATAAAGCAACTGTAGGTAATGTGAATTTAACAAAACAATTTTAATTTTTGGAGCACTCAGCTAAATCAATTTCTTTTCCTAGCCATTAATAAACAAAGCGACAAATTGCAGACAACAAATAATACTTATCTTGATGTAATTTGCAAAATATCCTAAGTAGCCTAATCCATTGGCTGCTTATGTTGGATCACTTAAGTCGATTTAGGATGTAATCTGAAATCCATCCACTTAGAGGACGCCACTGAAATAAATGGCACTTACTTCCAGTTAAACATGGTCAGGATCAAGGCACTAGACCCATTTATTCCAATGGGGTGAAGCTGAGCTCAGCTCCATTGCAACTGAGATGCTCACCCAAAAGCTGCATAGATTTCCTTCCCAGATCTAAATGCCTGAGCCCTAATTTAGAAAATGCATAATAATAATAATAATAAGTTAAGCAACTGATTCCAGCTTGGGGGCTAAACAGAAGTCTTAATTTCACTGTGACTTTATTCCATATATTGACCCTCAATGAGGGAAAGTTAAATATGCTTAGGTCCTATTGAAATCAATGGGACACACCCTACACATGTTGTCTTAGGGATGCTCAAAGAATCTGCTCTTTTAATGGTGATTTATTCATTCCAACTTCTTCTCTCCCCCTGCCTACCTATTTAACAAGACCAGAATGGTTGTGGGTGGGTCTACTGGATAGCCACAACACCCGATTGGGAGGCCCCTTGATATTGTGTTTAATCTGGCCAATGGGGTGCACACTCAACGGATCGAGGGACCTATATAAACCCATGCACGTGTCCCAGAGGTTCCTCTTTTGGCATCGGAACACCCACCCACCTCCCCCTACTTTTAGGGCATTTTGCGATTGACCTTGCTATGCCGTCATGTGTCATCTGTCGTTGGGACAGGGGCATGGCAGGAATTTTCCCCACTTGGCCGATTGGCTGTGGCCATTTGGCATGTAGCAATTCGTCACAACTTGTAAGGTTGTGGATAGCCTCTGGTTCATGTGACAGGAATGGGAGAACGCTCTCGCCATCCCTATGTGAAGGGTATTCCCTTAAAGGAATCCAAGAATCCAACTTGCTTTGGTCATCCCCTTGAAAGGGGGTTGTGCCCGTGCCTGAGTCTAGGCGAGCATCTGGAGAGTGAACAGAGTCTGTTCCCAGGCTTTTCACCTGCCTCAGGTGTTCACCCTTGGCTGACCTATGATAGAGCTCTGGGTCAGCACTACCTGCAAAGGTGTAGGAAGCCAGTGTGGTGTAGTGGTTAAGAGCGGTGGACTCGTAATCTGGGGAACCGGGTTCGCGTCTCTGCTCCTCCACATGCAGCTGCTGGGTGACCTTGGGCCAGTCACACTTCTCTGAAGTCTCTCAGCCCCACTCACCTCACTGAGTGTTTGTTGTGGGGGAGGAAGGGAAAGGAGAATGTTAGCCGCTTTGAGACTCCTTAAAGGGAGTGAAAAGGCGGGATATCAAATCCAAACTCTTCTTCTTCTCTCTAGTCAAACCATAGCCTGTGCAACCACTCACTTTTCTGTAATTGTGGCCTAAATTCTGCCAAAAACCAAAACTAAAATTTGAGTCAAATGTGTATTTATTTGGGGGGGGGGGAGGTCTCTGGGTCTGAACACGCAAAAGCAATTTCACACTAACATTCCAAAACAACACAATAAGAAACATAATAACATACCAAAAGCAAGCTTCCAGTACTATAAATATAACAAGATTACATCAACATCCAGTATCCAATAGCAGAAATAATGGGAGAGCATGGCAGTTTCCCCTTGGTCCTAGAAACCCCCACCCACGATGTTGCTTATAGTCTTGCAGCAGCTTTCAAGGCTGGGGGGGGATAGCTATAAACCCCCCTCCCACAATGTCGCTCCTAGATGAGCCTTGTGGTCCCTTCCAGCTCTCCAATTCTAAGAAGACGACTTCCTTACAAGGATGTTGCATGCACAGTGGTGCCTCGCAAGACGAAAAGAATTTGTTCCGCGATTCTCTTCGTCTAGCGGTTTTTTCATCTTGCGAAGCAAGCCCATTGACGGCTTAGCGGATTAGCGCTATTAGCGGCTTAGCGGCTTTTAGCGGCTTAGCGGATCAGCTGATAAGCGGCTTAGCGGCTTAGAAAAAGGGGGGGAAGGGGAAAAAACCCGCAGGAACTCGCAAGACATTTTCGTCTTGCAAAACAAGCCCATAGGGAATTTCTTTTTGCGAAGCGCCTCCAAAACGGAAAACCCTTTCGTCTAGCGGGTTTTCCGTCTTGCGAGGCGTTCGTCTTGCGGGGCACCACTGCATTCCTATAATAATGCATGCAACATATTCCAAGGTCTCTGAAGCACCTTTAGCAACCCGAAATGTTTTTTTTGAACAAGAGAGGTGGTGTCCTATGGCTGGCGTCACGATGTCAGTTTTGCTTTTTGAGGGGGTCGAGCCACGACGTCCCTCGCATCCCGCGTGTTCAGCTGTTCATAATCTGTGGCGTTAACAATTTATCATCAAACCCAGCGACTTTGCTGCCAGAGTATTGAAGTGGCCAGTGGATACATATGCTCAAATCTGAGCATCTGGTTCTTCCGTGTTTCCGACATTAGCACAGACATCAGAATCAGTGGACTATTGAATGCAATTACAGTAAGCGAGACAGACAATAAAGATTGATAGCACCTTCTCCTTTTATCATGCACCCTAACTAGTGGGGGGTTTGAAGCTTTGCCTTGCACTGCCTCTATTTAACAGTGATTGAATATATGCAATTGTGTTGGGGGGGTGTGCATTTGTTTGGAGGTGTTCCCCCTCCCCTCCCCTGGAGCACTTCGTTTGCTGGACACATTATCAAATGAAATGAAAAGTGAACAGCAAAAAAGACAAGAAAAAAGCCACAGACATTATACATTGATGGTGAATATTTACTCAGCATTGTTCTACGCATCACATACAAGGAGCAGAATTCTGCTTGTTATCTCTGTGGCGGGTTATGAGTGAATAGGTTCAACATTGCTCTGTTTACGCTAAATCTTCAGTCTACAAATCTCTAAACACAGACTTGCCCGGCTGATTTTGTGACTGGCCCACATGTCTCTCAACAGATATGTAATTAATAAAATACTCGACCATAGTGGAATCCTAATTATTTCCACTTCAAAGAGGAGTTGGCAATCTCAGAGCGGATGAGGCAATCGGAAGAGACGAGAAGGACCAAGGCTTTGATCCTGCACTGTGGGGCTGCTAAAATCCCATGGAAATGTGGGGGCAAGATTTGAGCCCAAGACAGAGCTTGCTTGGTGCTTCAGCAAATGACATGAGCAGGCTTGAGGAGGTGATTCACTTCTCAAATCTACACAGAAAGCCAGGCTTGGATATTCAAATCTCACTATAAATTTCAATCCTCTGCTACCGACGTAGACTCATGCCCCTAGATACACCACAGTCTCTTAGGCTTAAAGAACGTGTTAAGAGTGGCAGAGGTGATGTGAAAGCCATGTCAAAACCAGAGGAGGGGAACTAGAATCAAGACTCAGCGACATGTGCCTTAGTTACCGTATTTTTCGCCCTATAGGACGCACTTTTTCCCCTCCAAAAATGAAGGGGAAATCTGGGTGCGTCCTATGGGGCAAATGCAGGCTTTCGCTGAAGCTTGGAGAGCGAGAGGGGTCGGAGTTCCCGCAGGGCTGTCTAGGCTGCGGATAGCAGCCTGCCAATGCTTGGTGATGTGGGTGGATGGCACTGAATAGCAGTGTGTTGAATGGGATATGGATGAGAAATGGCAGTTCTATCAGTAAAATGACAATACAACAGCCAGGGTGCTACACTTGTGGAGGTCCTCTCCCACATCTGCACATAATGTATAGGCCCCAAAGTTGGGACACAGAGAAGAGGCCACAACCCCTCACCCAAAAAATGCACCCAGGCAGGAGTATATAGAGAAATATACTCCTCACTATTTGATGTGGTAGACTTCTAATGATTCTAGGGGTGTGTCATCTGACCCTGAAACTGTTCGCAGTCATGATGCCATGCGCCCCGTGGCCTCAGAACCTGACTTCCGGTGGCACCGGAAGTCAGGCTCAGAGTCCTCGCAAGGCAAAGACAGCATTTCTGAGGTCTTGTGAGGCCTCAAACGTGACTTCCAGTGCTTCGCAAGGCATTGGAAATTGTGTTGGGGGCCCTGGTTTTGGGAGCTGATCACCCACAACAATTTCTTTGTGGGTGCTCAGGCCTCCAGGACCTTCTAGAGATGGCGCCCCTGCCTCCAAGTGTTCCTATTTTCCAGGACAGTCCCAAATTTACGGAAACCATCCCAGCTTCTGATTTGATCCTAGAATGTCCCACTTTTCCTTAGGACACTTATACAGTGGACGCTCGGGTTGTGAACGTGATCCGTGCAGGAGGCACGTTCACAACCCACAGCATTTGCAATCCACAGCAGCGTGTCTGCGCACACGCGGGTTGCGATCTGGCGCTTCTGCGCATGCGCAAAGCGCGATTTAGCACTTCTGCGCATGAGTGACTGCCGAAACCCGGAAGTAACCCATTCCAGTACTTCCAGGTTTCGGCACATCTGTAACCCGAAAAAACGCAATCTGAAGCATCGGTAACCTAAGGTATGACTGTAGTTTATAATTTGCAATCTCTACCAGGGATAGAAAATATGGGCATTTTACAGGCCACATGGTGCAACTTTTATTATACATGCTACCAGTGCATACCATCTACAACGGTATCCTTGGAAATTTGGAGTGCATGCATAAAATGCAATATAGATTACTTCTGATTATGTATCCATGGGAAAGAATAGTACACTTATATATGCCTGATGTACTCTCTCTCTTTCTTTTCGTATCTGTTGCTTTTGCTTTCCTTATTTATGCATAAAAACCTTTTTAAAAAATAATAATAATAGCACTTTCCACCCTCTTATGAAACCCCCTCGTTAGGCTATTGGGTTCCCCTCCCTCATTCACTGGTACTCGGCAGAGCAGAAGCCGAGAGTCTGCTGCTGAAACACGGCATGCCCTACTGTAGATACTGCAGATGAACAAACCGGCAGGCAGAAGATGAAAATGGTACTTAATACGCAATTGGCTCAATGGTCAAAGGCTTTCCACCCTTCCAGGTCTAGTTGATCAATTAAAGATTGATCCAGAGCTTCGAAAAGTCAAAAGCCTTTGAAAGGTGGTAAATCTCAGAGAAATTCTGTGAACATCCCACTTGTGTCGATGAGATGTGAGCAATTAAAAAAAACACACAAGGGTTGTATCTATTATATACTCCTCCTTCTGAAGTGATAATAACCTGCTCTGCAAATGATGCCTGTTTGCAGCTGAGGGCTGTTTGTCCTCAGCAACCATTTCTTCGGGACTTATGGAGAGGCAACCCACCTTGTAACCAGAGTTATTTACCTGCTCCCTGTGCAATCCATTGATCGCATTGCAAGCAAGCATTGGGAGACCTGGGAATGAAAACAAAATTCATAATTTGTCAAATGCCTTTCTTTCATTCGTTCTATTCTTCTTTCTGGGTGCACTTTGTGCAAACCAGGTCAATGACCAGCTCCTGCAGAATAATTCTTTGGTTATTATTCTTGGGAGAAAAGCAATGACAAACCTAGACAGCATCTTAAAAAGCAGAGACATCACCTTGCCAACAAAGGTCCATATAGTTAAAGCCATGGTTTTCCCAGTAGTGATGTATGGAAGTGAGAGCTGGACCATCAAGAAGGCTGATCGCCGAAGAATTGATGCTTTTGAATTATGGTGCTGGAGGAGACTCTTGAGAGTCCCATGGACTGCAAGAAGATCAAACGTATCCATTCTGAAGGAAATCAGCCCTGAGTGCTCACTGGAAGGACACATCCTGAAGCTGAGGCTCCAATACTTTGGCCACCTCATGAGAAGAGAAGACTCCCTGGAAAAGACCCTGGTGTTGGGAAAGATGGAGGGCGCAAGGAAAAGGGGACGACAGAGGATGAGATGGTTGGATAGTGTTCTCGAAGCTACCAGCATGAGTTTGACCAAACTACGGGAGGCAGTGGAAGACAGGAATGCCTGGCGTGCTCTGGTCCATGGGGTCACGAAGAGTCGGACACGACTAAACAACTAAACAACAACAACAAACTTATTCTTTGATTGCTGATGAAAGCATACAATATCCAGCAAGCACAGCCTGCACGTACAAGATGGAGCAGGAAGATCTATGCACACACTGAAACTTATAGTCTACCCCATCTCAAGGTTGATATGGTTCTCCATTAACCATATCACCCTTTGAGTCCTTTAGCTTAAAGTTCTGGACTGATCACATGGAGCATACCAGTGGACATTGGCCATGATACCTTAATGTTCAGCTACAGTTCCTATCATCATCGACTCTTCGCCATGCTGGTGGGGCTGATGGGAGCCGGAGTTCAGCAACAGGGACACTATGCATAATTAACAATTTGATGGCCACATTTGGAAAATGGCACCTGGAAACTCCCAAGAACGTGGATATTTCCCAGAAAATAATACGGGACACCATTCTAGGTCACCGAAGTGGTGTTCAAGTGCAATGCACATTGGGTAAATGTGGGCTCAAGCAGATTGTGGTTGACAGTATGCAACCTTTAGGAGAGTTTGTAAGGTGTTTATACACCATGTTCATGCTATAACTGCAGTTTTTGCCTTTTTCCTTACTGTGATGCCAGTTCTGGGCACCACAGTTGAAGAAGGATGTTGACAAGTTGGAATGGAGTGCAGAGGAGGGCAACCAACATGGTCAGGGGTCTGGAAACCAAGCCTTATGAGGAATGGTTGAGGGAGTTGGGTATGTTTAGCCTGGTAAAGAGGAGACTGGGAGGAGATATGATAGCCCTTTTCAAATATCTAAACAGCTTTCACATGGAGGATGGAGCAAGCTTGTTTTCTCCAGTTCTGGAGGGCAGGACTCGAACCCATGGCTTCAAGTTACAAGAAAGGAGATTCTGACTAAACATCAGGAAGACTATTCTGACATTAAGAGCTGTTTGACAGTGGAACAGACTCTCCTTCACTGGAGGTTTTTCAAAAGAGGTTGGACGGCCACCTATCATGGGTCATATAGTTGCAATTCCTGCATTTCAGGAGTTGGACTGGATCACCCTTTGAACTCTTATACTTCTATGATTCTATGAAGTCCTGACTTTACAAATAATAGAAAATGGAATGCAAGGAAATAAATTCTCTTAGAATGATCACAGGCCCAGGCTATATGTTACTAAATTATTTCATATGCCTGATCAGTTTTTCAAAAAAATAATAATGAAACAAGGAGTTCTTTTGTTCCGTTCTCCCCTCCTCCCTGTTATATATGTTGAAGTATAAATTATTTAAAAATTAAAGCTGTTTAGAATAATGGCCCTCCAAACGCAAAGTATTTATTCCTCCTTTCAGCATCCGGTATTTATGGCATTGATTTTCTCTCTCTCTCTTTCTTTCTTTCTTTCTTTCTTTGCCATTTACTTAGTATTAGAATTGCATGGACTTCATCAATAAAAAATGAATTTTGATAACTTTCAAAACAGCTATATTATATTTTTTTTCCCTTTTCATTTGTGGCGTCTCCAACACCCCCCCCCCCCACACACACACAGTTCCTCTCAGTGGCATTACTGCAGTAAGTCAGTCATTATTTCTTTATGTTTCCACTTATTTTGCTTTAGTATTTCATTTCCTTTTACGGCACCCATCTCGTGATCACAAAGAGAATGAAGAAGAAGACGAAGACGAAGACGAAGACGAAGAAGACGAAGAAGAAGAAGAAGAAGAAGAAAGAGGCATTTTAATTCTTTTAACAGTTGAAATGGCTGCAAGTGATTTAACTGTCATTTAATTTGATTCCTCTCTTCTGTCTGCGGAGAAATATGTTTAATGTACTGGAAATTATGTTAATAAGAAAAAGCATTATCTCATTTAATGAAATAAATATACAAATATTTCAAAATAAAATAAAGAGGCAATCTTCGGCGAGGGGAGAAGCAGGGGAAAAGAATATCTTGCGGTTTGCATAAAATAACACCAATGAGGGAGAGAGAGAAATTAATGAATGTGTTGGAACAGACTGACAAAGAAGGAAGGGCGGGGGGATTCACCAAAATTCAAAAGTAAAGGAAATATGAAAGAAAGGAGGCAATTGAATTGCATCTCACCTTATCGAATGTGTTTTTAAAATACACAAAAGCAAGCAGGAGGAATCAATGCAGGAACGACTACATTTATTTCCACATTCCCTCAAGCCAACTCATCATTCTGTTTTTGGGGCACTGATGCAGTTTCGTGTGGTTACTCCATGCAACCCCACTCTCCTCTTTCTGCTTATCTTTACATTTATTGTTTAAAGACTGTGCTCTCTCTTTTTTCATCCCCCCCCCATTATTCAAGATTTCTTTAGCACAAAACAGAAATTAATTTACAGCAAGGAACTCTGAATTGTTTTGATGCTGGGTCTGGGTAAATCACAGCTGTCAATAGTGCTGTGTCGAAAAGACTTTGCATATGGGATAGAGAGAGAGAGAGAGAGAGAGAGAGAGAGAGAGAGAGAGAGAGAGAGAGAGAATGGACTCCAGTGCAACATTGACGGAGGTTAAACAAATACCGTTAGTGCCGGAGAGCAAAACTTGCTGCAATTAAGTAATAAAACCATGACCACCGCAACAGAGACACATAATTAGCAATTTAATTACAGGCATCAAAACGCCACTAAAAGATGTCAATAGCAAAACCGAAATCTGGCATGACAAACGGATTCCGTTCCCTTGTTCTTCCAATCGAGTTCATCTCGTTCTTCCTTGTGGTGTTCAGTTGGTTTGTCTTTTTTAAAAAATTTGTCCTGTAATAATGCACAGTAAAAATAGAAGTGTTTGCATAGATGGGTGGATAGATGGATAGATGGATAGATGAATAGATGGATAGATAGATAGATAGATAGATAGATAGATAGATAGATAGATAGATAGATAGATAGATATAGATAGATGATAGATAGATAGATAGAGTAGATGATAGATAGATAGATAGATAGATAGATAGATAGATAGATAGATAGATAGATAGATAGATAGATAGATGATAGATAGATAGATAGATAGCAAGGATATTTGTCATCAGATGCTTATTACTGTATTTCTTGAGCTCATGAAAATCACTTTGCTAATTCTTTAGAAAACAAAAAGTGCTAAGCATGAAAAGTAAAAGCCTTTTTTAAAAAATAAGTTGATGTCGCTAGGTGGTCTACATTTCAAATTAATTCAAAGGATGCGGGGGGGGGGGAGGCAGTTTTTAGAACATTCTTCCTCAAAATACATGTCCGGAACCAGCTATAAACTCATGATTTATTTCCAATATTTATAGACCACTTTTCACTGCAGACAGTGACAAAGCGCTTTACACAACAATGCACAAAACCACCCGTCAATCAAAATAAAATGGTGTTTAAAAACAAGCATTTGTATCAAGGGGAGCTAAATCCCACCTTTTATTCTGCCCCAAATAACTGATTGGCTCTGTTACATAACTAGGGTCTCTTGCTGACAATGACTTCATGATTATTGCCATTTAGATCTGGGAACATGTCAAGAACTGCCCAGTGTGGTTTATAATATATGATACAACGATGCCACACATGATGTTCTAAAGAATTAATAAATATTATTAGCCTGTAGCCATCATGCACACCACTTGTGGCTGATAGGGATAAGACAAAAATGTGGTTTATTTGGCCTTTACCAAACAAGGAAAACAAGAACAACAGTCGAACCGAATTACAGCTAGCTTTCTAAATTCGCACATCTCTGAATTTTGTGATGCAGTTCTCCAACTGAATAATGTACCCCCAAAGTGCATATAAAAGGGGAAAGTGTGCATTTTTTTAAAAAAAAATCTTTTACCAAAACTAGCCATACAAAAATGCATCATATCAGGGAAGAATTCTCGCAATTATTTGCATTTTAGGCAAAACTGCATTGAAACAGGAGAAATGTGCACCCTCTGCCACCGAGTGTGGATAATACTGAGGTGGGTGGACCAATGGTCCGACTCGGTATAAGGCAACTTCCCATGTTCTCATGAATAGAACCTCTATTGCTGGCTGGAGCTGATGGGAGTCATAGTTCAAGGTATCTGGAAGGCACAAGGTCAAAGACTGCTGCACTAGGCTGTGAGCTTTCTGAAAAACTGAGCTGGATCCAAGAGGTACAATGCCCATTTTCCTTCTAATTATGATCCAACAACTGACCTTTCAAGCACTGGGCCTCATATATGAGGAATGTGAACTTTGTGTCAGGATGACCCATGTAGGTGGAAGCTTTTATCTGTGCTCAGACTGGTGTGGGAACAGATCTTGGAAGCAGCATTAAGTCCCATACCTTGTAATGTTGGACTAGAACAGGCTTCCTCAAACTCGGCCCTCCAGATGTTTTGAGACTACAATTCCCATCATCCCTGACCACTGGTCCTGCTCTCTAGGGATCATGGGAGTTGTAGGCCAAAAACATCTGGAGGGTAAAGTTTGAGGAAGCCTGGACTAGAACATATAAGACCCAACTTGAAGGCACCATTTGGTTAGAAAGCTTACCTGGTGACCTTGGTGATCTCTCAACCTACTGTACTTCACAAGGCTGTTCCTCCTTGGAACCACTGGAGGAAAGATGGGCTATATCTGATATAAATAATTAAGGCGCATTTGCTTTATGTAGGAAAATACGTTAGCCAATATTTCCTTCAGCTGCTATTTAAAAAATAAATAAATGACTTCCTTAAAGGAGAAATGACAGTCAAGTAAGACTGAAGATACTTTTCAACTTTATTTAGGCTTGCAATCTGATTTTGCATCGTAAAATACTATCTTCTGTGGTTGCAAAACCCGTCACTCTTAAAGAAACAACAGTCCAGAAATAGCTGCACTGTTAGGGTACTATCAGGTGGTGTGTTTTTTTACGTAAAATGTTCAGTTGTATTGTCTTTGTCGCACAGTCCTTCCCTTTAGACACAATTTTAATGTGTGATACTATTCATTTGTAAGAAATTACATTTGTATTTGTCGAATATGCATGGCTCCCTAGCTTTAAAATTCATCTATTTGTGTATAGCAGGGATGCAGAGTTGTGTTCCCTCTTCAATGGACCATGTACCAGTGATGGGTGGGACAAGATGCAAAAAGTGGGAAGGGCAATGAATGTGAACTTTGTATGATAGGCTACATCACACACACACACACACACACACACACACACACACACACACCTCTTTCCTCCATCCAGGCAAGCAAGAAGCATTATCAGAGTTCAAGGACAGATTCAAACCAGGCAATAACACTCAGGTAAAGGGTAAAGGGAAACCTGACCATTAGGTCCAGTCGTGGACAACTGTGGGGTTGCAGTGTTCATCTCACTTTATTGGCCAAGGGAGCCGGCGTACAGCTTCCGGGTCATGTGGCCAGCATGACTAAGCTCCTTCTGGCAAACCAGAGCAGCGCACGGAAA
>NC_138507.1:114619330-114646830 GCF_964252035.2 Podarcis erhardii | reverse complement strand
GTCTGCACAGGTTCCCCTGCAACAAACACCAGCTGGGCCAAGTCAGGGGCCTGAGCCTGCCCTGGCTCCAGATGTGGGGATTACCTCGTTGCCTTCAGCTGGGCCATCACTTACAGCTGCTCCACTCCTGGTTGGGTCAGGGGAGGCTGAGGCGGCCCCTGGGTCTAGTAACCCACCAACGTCTCCCGAGCTGCAGAGACTAAGGTCTGAGAGAAGGAGAGACCTGAGTACTCGCAGGAGGAGTGCTCGCCTTTGGGAGAAACAGGGAGGTGAGTCACTGGGGAATCAGGACCGGCCGTTACCCCAACAAAGATAAAAGGTTGTCGGACCCTGCCCCAGGTTGCGGGAGCAACATTGCTGCATGCCAGATCCTGTACCTGTCCTTGCCTGGTTTCCTGCCTTGGCCCTGTCGGACTGACTTCTAATGGAACCTTCGGATTCTGGACCAGTCCTGGACCACATTTCACGGGTTATCCCTGGGCCCAGCACAGTTGGCAAGAATATGCTAAGTGTCTCATGAAGCTGATCAGGCGAGCTTTAAACTAGATCTTCAGGTGGAGCAGGGTTGCCATATTTCAAAAAGTAAAAACAAGGACACCTCGAAAGTTTTTTAGGAAGATCCCAAAATCATCGAGGTTTCTTTTACAAAAGCGTCACAGAAACATGATTTTTCAATTGACTTGCCTAAGATTCAGGACAAAGCACTGCCTTTCGGAAATCCCACAGCCCCCAGGCATCAATTCCACCTTTGAAATCCCAGTAATGTCCGGGAGAATCCACACATATGGCGGCACTAAAAGGGTGGAAGACAACATCATAGGTGACCAAAGAACACCCGGTACTGGTATTCAGAAGTGTACTGCCTCCAACAATGTAGGGAGATCATAGCCAATGTGCTTTCATTCCAGCTGGGATCAGGTGACCTGAGGAACCAGTAAAAAGAGCCCTACATGGCCTGATAAAATTGCTGACTCCCTTGTTTGTTCCCGAATCTAAGCTGCTCCCATTCTATATGAGGCCTTCCTGGATGATGTTCCTGGCAGCCCTGAGATTTGGAAAACTCCCAAGCTTGCAGAACACATTAAGAAGGAAGAGGTCTAAGGAAATCCAGGTCTTCTTAGCTGCAGCAATACAGAGGGTGTGTGTGTGTGTGTGTGTGTGTGTGTGTCAGTTGAAAATAGCATTCTTTGACTAAAGGAATGTTTATATCAGTCATATGCTTGTGGTTTGCACAGTAAGCTGGGCGATGACAAGAGCAATGAGCAGCTTAGACACAATGCTTGACCTAAATACATTATGCAGTCTTTGCTTGCTTCTTAAGTAGGTCAGAATGGGCTCTTAAAAGAGATTCAAAACTTACTGCCGCCGCACCAAAGGGGCTGTCGCATAGCACAACTTTGGACATTGACATGACGCAAAAGGGAGCGCCGTTTCAGTGCGCTTCCCATTCCAAAGCATCTCTGACTCATGCGGAAGAGGAACTCAGTCTGAGTCAGATCATTGCACAGGTCTTCGGACACTGCTCATGTGCTGAGGGTAGCCAGTTCCCACCCACTGTCAAGACGCAGAATTCCACTACAAGAATAAAGGGGCTATTACAGAGCTAATCAAAGAGTAGTCCTATTTACTTCTGAAAGTCACGAGAGGGCATGCACTTAAGATGGGCAGCAAAGCAACAGCTACCCACCGAGACTCTTTCCCCCGTGTTCAATTTCCCCCACTGCCTAGGTAAAGGTAAAGGGACCCCTGACCATTAGGTCCAGTCGTGACCAACTCTTGGGTTGCGGCACTCATCTCGCTTTATTGGCTGAGGGAGCTGGCGTACAGCTTCCAGGTCATGTGGCCAGCATGACTAAGCCACTTCTAGCGAACCAGAGCAGTGCACGGAAACACTGTTTACCTTCCTACCTATTTATCTACATGCACTTTGACGTGCTTTCGAACTGCTAGGTTGGCAGGAGCAGGGACCGAGCAACGGGAGCTCACCCCGTCATGGGGATTCGAACCGCCAACCTTCTGATCTGCAAGCCCTAGGCTCGTGAGGGTTGTGGCCTGGGGAGAATTCTGAGGGTCAGTTTGGCTTCTAGGTCTGAAGTTCTTCATTCTGAACCATACACAGCAGCTAAATAAATATGCAACGGCACCTGTATGCAAACTTCTGAACATGACTTTAGGCAGAGGGTCTCTTCAGCGACACAAATCCATTGGGATATATCCCATTGAACCCTTTGAGGAAGCGAGGATGTGCATGTAAATAAATATGTGAACAAACAAGCAAATTGCAATGCTACCATAAGATAAAAACAACAGCTACTTCACAAGCTCAGCTGAAGAGAACTGCATTCGGGAGCTCAAATACAACACCCACATCGGCAAGTCCTAGGCTCTGTGGTTTAACCCACAGCGCCACCCGCGTCCGTTCCCCACCGCCTAATGCACTGCAAATCCCCATAACTCCCTTTCTCAGGATCCGTGCCCTACAGTCTCCCAACGCCCAATCAAATTGCACCCGACACCCATCGCACTGTGCAGAGAGAGAAAATAAAGCCAGCCAGCCAGCCAGCCAGCCAGCCAGCAACTTTAAGGCCTGTGTCGTTTTGCATATTGACAGCAACTGGGCGGGGGGTGGAATCCGTACGGATCAGCTCCTTCTACCTCCCCTTTATTGCTTTGTTATTTCATCATTATTCACTGCGGTTCCTTCTCCTCTCCGCCCCCCACCCTCCACCTTCCATTTGCAGAGTTTGGGTTTTAATGTAATGGCCATTCCATAAAAATGTTGTTTTTTAAAAGGTTTGCATATCATCCCATTTTCTTTTTCAACCCTTCAGTTACCATATGGCAAGCAATCAGGTCTGCAATCACGAGGTCCATATTATGTAGCGCATGATTTCGGCATTATGCTATTACCCATCTGTTTCTCTAGAGAAAGACATGAACTTGTAAGAGAGGTCAGTGGTTTCATTGCACACCGTATTCCAGAAATCTATCTCTGTTCACTTGAGATCACTTTTGTGATTTACTCTAGTCTCCAGGCCAGGAGCTCTCTTTTATTTATTTCTCTCTCTCTCTCCCTATTTTTTTTTTCCTAAAATATAAAACAAAATACAGACAATCAGCGTAAATTTGTCGATCTGGCTGTTGTATGAAATTATTTCTGACCGTCAAGGCAGCCTTCTCCCACATAAGAAATAGCCTTCTAGGAACCTCCCAGGATTTCCCTTGTAGCAAAAGAGAAAAGGACAACCCCACTTAATTTAATTTGCTTAGCTTATTAGTGAACAAAGAAGCATGAGGTTATACCTCCGGTGCTAATCAATTTACAATCAGGTAGGAACAGCCTTTTCATTCATAAAACGAGCATTAATGAAAGTGGCATTTGTTTTCTCTCGCCACCAGTAAACTTTGGACATATGCCTTGCAAATCGCAATCATTTTCTTGAGATTTATACCTGGAAGGGTAGCAGCGGGCTGGGGAAAGCCACACAGAAGGATGGTTTCTAAGACTACATTGCATCCTATTTGCATAATTTGCTTTAAACTGAGTCAGCTTAGTATTGCCTGCAATGATTGGCAGTGGCTGTCCAGGGTTTCAGGAATGGCTCGCTCCCTGGAAATGCTGGGAATTGAACCTGAGGCCTTCTGCATGCCAAGCAGGTGTTCCATTACTGAGCTACAGCCCTTCCCTTTGGAGTGGGGTTTCTTAGGCTGACGACAGGGACAAATTCTCAAGCAGGGATAGCTAATCTGTGTCCCTCCAGGTGCTGCTGGACTCCAACTCCCATCACCCGCAGCCAGCATGCTGTTGTTCCAAGGATGATGGGAATAGTAGTCGTTCCACAAAATCCGAAGAGGTTCCACACCCCTGTTCCAAAATGAGGTGGAATTGGTTCATTTGAACACACATCCAACACATATTTTCAATGCCTTCCCCACTTCCCTCAGGGCAGAGAATTTGTGTTCCCAAAAGAGTCAATGGGATCTTCTGGTTATATTGGCAGAAGGAATTCGAGTGCAAAAGAGGTGGCCAAAAATTCTTCCTTTCTCACATTTCCAGGACAGGGTTTGATTTTTGAGGGTTTATTTTCCACCAGCAGGAAAAAATGGGAAGAAGCAACTCTGTGCTCTTGAAGATTATACTCAGACCTGACATTGGCCTCCACAGTCACTTACGGACTCATTGTGAAAACTGTGTTTATGGAAGACAATCTTACTCAGCTATGAGTGATCGCCAAAGAAGAAGAAGATGTGGGAACAGTCCTATCACTGACCAAGAGTCACTCCAGTCAGGAGGTCAACCAAACCAAACCAAACCAAACCAAACCAAACCAAACCAAACCAAACCAAACCAAACCAAACCAAACACCTTGTCTGTATTCTTTAGCCTTACCAGCTGAAAGCTGTCCTGGATGGGACAATGAGGTTGCAATTGAGACTGTTAAGATGCCTTCTTTGTATCTGCTACCAGTAAGTAGGCTTTGTAAGAAACACTGTTCACTTGTCTTCTTCGGGAGTTTTCCTCCACTGTTCAAAATGTCTCCCAACTTGTTTCATTGCCCTGACCTCTGGTATAGACCAAGGAGCCAAGTGGGCTCCATGAAGTGGGAGAAGATGCTCACTCAGAGGTAGTTGTGTCAATGGCTGGTGTTTTCGTTGCTATCACCATTGTCAGTGTTAGGATTCTTTCCCCGTGCTTGCAGTCATGGGATTGTTTTTAGCAAGTGACAGTGTATATTTTCATTCCACATTGTGGGAAGTGACGGAGACAGGATGTTTGTATTACTGTATTTCTGTGGTGTGGGACTATTGTCCTTTGTTCTCTCTCTTTGCTGTCTGATGAGAAAGAGGAAGGAGCTAAGTCGGAATGCTCTAAGTGTATTATATGTAAATAAAGTAGTTTAGCCAATATTGCTGCGCTACTGAGTCTGTCATGCAGACTGCCAACACTCTGCTGATCCTAAAGTGTGCTGATGTCTCTGAGGCATCAGTCGCTGTGATGTTCGGGCTGGAGAAAGACTTTGAGTCTCCCAAACGACCGACCAGGAGGGAGAGAACATGCCAGCAGGGCACGTGTGTCTGCCAGGTTCCTACGCACATGTAGGACGCTCCTGACAGTCAGCGTGGTGTTCCAGGCAAGGGTGAGTGGGGCTGAAGCAAGCTCAAGGCTCCTCAGGACCTCCATATTCAAGGTGGAATTTAAGAACATAAGGAGAAACCTGCTGGATAAAACCCGAGACCCACCTAGTCCTCACCGTGACCAACCACTGTTGGGAGATTCATAACAGATAAAAGAAAATACTTCTTCACACAGTGTAGTGTTAAACAATGGACTTACAACATACAGAAAAAGTAAAATTAACAATAATAATAAAAAGAAATAAAAACTCCAGCTTTTCAATTCATACTTTTTTTGGTTCTGTTGTATCTGTATAAAAAACTTAATAAATATATTTAAAAAACAACAACAATGGACTTACAGGTCAAATGTATTTTGGAAATGTAAGGAAAATGTAAGGAAAAAGAAGGCACCTTCTATCATATGTGGTGGAAATGTAAGGTAGTAAAAGAATTTTGGGAAATGATATATAATGAGTTGAAAAAAAATGTTTAAAATAAAAAAAGCCGAAGCCAAGCCTTTCTTTTAGGAATTCTAGGTGCCAAAATTCCATGGGAGCAGAAAAGACTATTTATGTATGCAACCACGGCTGCGTGGATGTTATTGTCCCAGAGGTGGAAAGAAAGCAAAGTTCATACTAGAGAAGAATAGCAGATTAAGTTGATGGATTATGCTGAAATGACCGGAAGAATCAGAAATCAGGAAGACCAAAATTTTAAATAAGGAATGGGGAGGGGGGAATTATAATTTATCTTAAAACCACTGTAAACAGCTAAAACCGGTAGTAAGACTGGAATAACACTTGTAGTTTAATGGTGAATTTTGGACATAATGGACATGTAAAAGATTTGGATCATCATAAAAGATACAGGAGGAAATGATTAACAATAGGACCCACAAAGGGGAAGGAGGGAAGTCCAGGAGATTCTTTTGGAATCTTGTTTTTGTGTTGTATGTGGGATATGTGATTGTAAAACTTGAATCTGAAAAACCAAATAAATAAATTTAAAAAGAAATAAATAAATAAACAATGGACTTACTCCCCCAGGAAGGAGGATGTGACGGCCACCAGCATATATGGCTTTGGACAAATTCCTGGAGGAGGGGGCTATTAGCAGCAGATGGAGGCAGTGATGTTTGCTGGAAACCAGAAGAAGGAAGAGCGCTCTTGCGCTCAAATTCTGCTTGAGGGTTCCCTGTGGGCAACTGGCTGGCCACTGTGAGAACAGGATGCTGGACTAAATGGACCATTGGCCTCATTCAGCAGCCTCTTCTTATCCTCTTAGCCAGTTGTCCATGGGAAGCACACAAGCAGGACGCGAGTGGAGCAGCCTTTCCCCTACCTGCAGTTCCAAGCAACGGGTGTAATTGGAAACAGAGGAACTACCACCTCACAGCTCACACTCTTGAAAAGAAAAGAAAGCAATGTCAAGAGAGGAAAATAAAGAGGGCATTCTAAGGAGACAGCCTGACATATCATCAAAGGAAATCTTCCTCTGTTTTTCTTCCTTTGGAGGAGGAAAAACATTGAACGAACTATACACAAAGCGTGTTATTTAATTTTTTATTTATTTATTTATTTATTTATTTTTGCAAAAAGAAAGTATCCTTACACTATAACTACATGTATATGTTGTAAACACTGTGGAAATTAATGGAAAATGTGAAGCGTTCCAAGTCATGACTGGGAGAGGGGGAAATTACAGGCTGACAACCATTAATTACAGAATAAATGTTATTCAAAAGCTGAAGTGATAATAGTTGGAAAGGCATACAAGTACGGTTTGACCTACAGATTTATTTACCACTTATCAGGCAACCTGAATGTCACTGTACCTAGGCTGACAATGTGAAGGCGTCACACGGAAATAAAATCTGGCTGTGGTTAATTAGAAATGATTTAATCGAGGCATATGTATTTACAAGAGCCAGAGCAATAAACAGGTATTTGTTGGCATTGGGTATCTCAATACTTATTCAACAACCATTATACAAGCACCAGAGCCATTACCTCGATGTGACATGCATGCACATAACTGAGTGTGTGCAATTCAGCTGTTGGCAACCAGGTACCCTCTGGCCCACGTGTTCGGGACCATGCTGGCTGGAGCTGATGGGATTTGTAGTCTAAAGTACCAGGTTTTGTCCTCCTCCTCCTCATCCCTGTGGAATTATTAGTTGGTTGTAAGTAAGAAGGCAAGCCTAGGACTTGCCGATCAGAAGGTGGGCAGTTCGAATCCCCACAACAGGGTGAGCTCCTGTTGCTTGGTCCCAGCTCCTGCCAACCTAGCAGTTCGAAAGCACGTCAAAGTGCAAGTAGATAAATAGGTACCGTTCCGGCGGGAAGGTAAACGGCGTTTCCGTGCGCTGCTCTGGTTCACCAGAAGCGGCTTAGTCATGCTGGCCACATGACCCAGAAGCTGTATGCTGACTTCCTCAGCCAATAAAGCGAGATGAGCGCCGCAACCCCAGAGTCGGCCACGACTGGACCTAATGGTCAGGGGTCTCTTTACCTTTACCTTAGAAGGCAAGCAAGTGGGGGCTGGGTGAGAAGAAGAAAAGTCTGTATTTGATATCCCGCTTTATCACTACCCTAAGGAGTCTCAAAGCAGCTAACAATCTCCTTTCCCTTCCTCCTGCACAAGAAACACTCTGTGAGGTGAGTGAGGCTGAGAGACTTCAGAGACGTATGATTAGCCCAAGGTCACCCAGCAGCTGCATGTGGAGGAGCGGGGAAGTGAACCCGGTTCACCAGATTACGAGTCTACCACTCTTAACCACTACACCACACTGGCTGAGGGCAGTCTGAGTCGGGTGGGGCACTTGCTTGGATGAACCAGCCTCCACCGGCTGCATCATAAGACCTCAGTGATCGTGGTGAAGCATAAGGGATCAAAAGAACCAAATTATTCAGGGCTTTGTGGATTCACACAAGAACCTCAAATCTGGCCTAGGAGCAGACCAGCAGACCTTTGCATTCAGAAGGTCTGCAGTTCAGTCCTGGCATCTGTACATAAAATGGTCATAGGATAGGAAAGACCTCTCTGGCTGAGGTTCTGCAAATCTGCTGCCAGACTGGACAATGCTTGGTGAACTGTAAGGATGGGAGGGACACACACTTTATTTGGTCAGATAACTTAGGGTTTCATATTTTTCATATTTTCCAATGGAAATTCTGGCTCGGAGAAAAGTTGCAAAATACATGAACAACTGTCTGTGTGTGTGTGTGTGTGTGTGTGTGTGTGTGTGTGTGTGTGTATATATACGAAATGTGTACAGTCGTACCTTGGTTCTTGAATGAAATCCATTTTGGAAGTCCATTCGACTTCTGAAAACATTTGAAAACCAAGGACAGCTTCTGATTGGCTGCAGGAGCTTCCTGAACTCAATCGGAAGCCGCAGAGGTCATGTCGGACATTCAGCTTCTGAAAAACGTTCACAAACCAGAACACTTAGTTCCGGGTTTGTGACGTTTGGGAGCCAAAACGTTCAAGTCACAAGGCGTTCAAGAACCAAGGTATGACTGTACATTGAGATGGATAAAGATTTCAATGTTTTAAATTAAAAATACCTGTATCTAAGGACATATCTGATTGTGATTTTTTGTGATTTTTTAAAGAAAAGTATGAATGCACTCAAACCAATGGCTTCAAGCTCAAAGGGGATTCCAACTAAACATCAGGAAAACCTTTTTCACAGTAAAGATAAAAAGATAAAGGTAAAGGACCCCTGGATGGCTAAGTCCAGTCAAAAGCAACTATGGGGTGTGACGCTCATCTCACTTTTCAGGCTGAGGGAGCCAGCGTTTGTCCACAGACAGCTTTCCGGGTCATGTGCCAGCATGACTGAACCGCTTCTGGCACAACGCGACACCATGATGAGTGCCAGAGCGCACGGAAATGCCGTTTACTTTCCTGCCACAGTGGTACCTATTTATCTACTTGTGCTGGGATGCTTTCAAACTGCTAGGCTGGCAGAAGCTGGGACAGAGCAACAGGAGCTCACCCCATCGCGTGGATTTGAACCGCCGACCTTCCAATCGGCAAACCCAAGAGGCTCAGAGGTTTAGACCACAGCGCCACCCGCGTCCCTCTTTTTGTTAGTAAGAGCTCTTTAACAGTGGAACGGTTTCCCTTGGGAGGTGGTGGGCTCTCCTTCCTTGGAGGATTCTAAGCAGAGGTTGGATGGCCATCTGTCATGGATGTTTTAGCTGAGAATCATCGAATCATAGAATCCTAGAGTTGGAAGAGACCACAAGGGCCATCGAGTCCAACCCCCTGCCAAGCAGGATACACCATCAGAGCACTCCTGACATATGGTTGTCAAGCCTCTGCTTAAAGACCTCCAAAGAAGGAGACTCCACCACACTCCTTGGCAGCAAATTCCACTGTCGAACAGCTCTTACTGTCAGGAAGTTCTTCCTAATGTTTAGGTGGAATCTTCTTTCTTGTAGTTTGGAACCATTGCTCCGTGTCCGCTTCTCTGGAGCAGCAGAAAACAACCTTTCTCCCTCCTCTATGTGACATCCTTTTCTATATTTGAACATGGCTATCATATCACCCCTTAACCTCCTCTTCTCCAGGCTAAACATGCCCAGCTCCTGTAGCCGTTCCTCATAAGGCATCGTTTCCAGGCCTTTGACCATTTTGGTTGCCCTCCTCTGGACCCGTTCCAGTTTGTCAGTGTCCTTCTTGAACTGTGGTGCCCAGAACTGGACACAGTACTCCAGGTGAGGTCTGACCAGAGCAGAATACAGTGGCACTATTACTTCCCTGCATTGCATTGGGTTGGGCTAGATGACCCTTGCGGTCCCTTCCAACTCTACGATACCATGATTTCAAATCACTGCAAGTGCATTTTAAATCTTAATGCATGCTGAAACAGGAAATAATTGATTTATGAATGAAGAGTGGACAGAGAATGGAAATAGACAGTTGCACCCATCTCAAGTTCAACAGACCCATGGTCTGAAATGGCACAGGGCACCTTCCAACTTTCTCTCTCTTTCTGACTCTGGAATATGCCCTCTATACAACCCGCAGGATTCCCCCGTGCAGTACCTAGATACTCTGCTGTGTTTGCAGGGCCTCTGCAATCTCACTTGACAATCTCACATTTCTCTGGAAGGGCTGCAGAGATGGCAGTTGCTCATCTGAGCATTCAGTTATGGTTGCGTTTCACAAGGGAATACGAGGAGGGGGCGCGGAAAGACAAGCATCGGTATGTGGGAAAACAAAAACAACAGAGATTTGAACATTTACCAAGTTCCCCGTTCGCCTCCAGCGCTAAACAGTTCCTTCAGAAGACGGAGGAGTGAGCTGTGCCATCCGCCACCCCCACAGCTGAGTTTTGCCAGCCCATCTGCCACCCCAACTGTCGAGAGATGCCACCCGTGTGCTTGAGCGCCCTCCTGTGGCTCTGCAAGGGTAGTGATCCAGCAGCAAAGAGCTCCAATGAATTACATGGCAATCGATTCCATTTTCTTAATCCATGGAAGAGGGTTGCGGGTTCAGTTTGGGTCTGAGTGCCATACAGAATGTCATGTTGATTCAGAAAAGTCTGGCATGTTCCGCTCTCACTGGGCAAGGATTGACTTCCAAACTCAGGTTTCTACATGGACATAAGTAATCTGACAATTTTGCAGTGACACAGTATGACTTTATCACCTGCTGCAACAACAGGAATAATAGAATTGCACCTCCATTAGAATAGGCCAAATTTTGGGATGTGTAAAATAGTACAGTGCTACCAGCATGAGTTTGACCAAACTGCGGGAGGCAGTGGAAGACAGAAGTGCCTGGCGTGCTCTGGTCCATGGGGTCACGAAGAGTCAGACACGACTAAACGACTAAACAACAATAAATCATATCTCCTCTCAGTCTCCTCTTTTCCACCTCGGGTTACAGACGCCTCAAGTTACAGACTCCACTAACCCAGAAATAGTACCTTGGGTTAAGAACTTTGCTTCAGGATGAGAACAGAAATCGTGTGGTGGCAGCATGGCGGCAGCGGGAGGCCCCATTAGCTAAAGCGGTACCTCAGGTTAAGAACAGTTTCAGGTTAAGAATGGACCTCCAGAATGAATTAAGTTCTTAACCCGAGGTACCACTGTATTGGCTTTCTATTTATCTGATTTCTTGATGATCTGGTCCTTCTTATCTGTTAGGTGTTGTGGGGCCATTCATACAACACAGGGAAGCTTATCTATTCAGAAGAGACTAAGATATTTTTAAGGTTTTAAGCACTGTTCTTTTTTTCCCCAAGGGGTACTCAGGGGTACGCAGTACCAGCACTTCTTTTTGTTGTTGTTAAAAACAACCTTCATGGTGAATACCAGCACTTATTTTTATAGGAGAAAAAAGCACTGATTTTAAGGTTATTAATGCTTCACTGGAAAAGTGGGAGGTGCCATCTGCCTTGAAGGGGGTGGTGACACACCCCTTCCTTAAGAAGGCATCTCTGGACTCAGAAATATTAAAATACTAACGCCCAGTGTTGAATATCCTCTTTTGGGGCAAGGTGCTGATAGTCCAGCACATAATCCGCCCTGGTAGATGACATTTGCCAAGAGAGAGATGGAGAGAGTTGTCAGGAGTTCAGCCTACACTTGAGTAGGACCCTGGCAGAGGCATATGCTCGCCTGACATGTTCCCTCCCTCCTGGTCGATCGTTCAGGAGATTCATAAGCTTTCTTCAGCCCAAACATCACAGCAACCGATGCCAACCAACACTGGCACACTTAGGAATCCACAGAGTTTGCACAGTTGCATAACAGACCTCAGCAACTCAGCATTTTGGCTAATCTACATTAATTTTCATATAAACACACACGGAACACTGCAACATGGCTCCCTCTCTCTCTAGCATCAGACAGCAAAGAGAAAAAGGACAAAGGACAATAGTCCCACTTCACGGAACCCAGTAACACAAACATCCTGTCTCCGTCACTTCCCACTCTGTGGAGTCAAAACATATACTGTCATGTGAACAACAATCCCATGACTGCAATCATAGATCAGGAATTCTAACAAGAGTGTGGCCCTGCTCATTCATCTTGACCTCTCGGTGGCATTCTGGTTGAAGGTGTGATGGAGCTGTTGTGAATGTGCAGGATGGATCCCACCCCTTTAGGGTGATGGATGGTGCATGTTAGTTTGAGAGTGGCAGCCTTGCCCACAAAGATGGTTTCTCACTTTATGACTGGAACACTGATCAGTCCAGAAACTCTGAGCCCAAGTAAGGTAGCCCTCTTCAGACTAACACCAGTCGCCCTTTGGGGGCGGACACATCTGGAGTGCACAGTATCATTGGGGGTGCAGAGCTCATCTTGTCCATTTGCCTGTTCACATGCTCAAAGAAATCACCCAAAGATTCATTGCTTCTCACTTATTTCATACAATATATACACTGCTTGATTGTAAACAACAACCACAACAAAAAAGGGTAAAAGGTAAAGGTCCCCTGGACGGTTGAGTCCAATCAAAGGCGACTATGGGGTTGGAGCACTCAACTTGCTTTCAGGCTGAGGGAGCTGGTATTTGTTCACAGACAGCTTTATGGGTCATGTGGCCAACATGACTAAACCACTTCTGGCACAACGGGACACTGTGATGCAAGCCAGAGTGCATGGAAACGCCATTTACCTTCCTGCCACAGCGGTACCTATTTATCTACTTGCACTGGTGTGGTTTCAAACTGCTAGGTTGGCAGGAGCTGAGACAGAGCAACAGGAGCTCAGCCCGCCACGGGGATTCGAACCGCTGACCTTACGATCGGCAAGCCCAAGAGGCTCAGTGGTTTAGATCACAGCGCCACCCATGTCCCTCAACAACAACCTCAAAGTGATATGTTGTTGTTGTTGTTGTTGTTGTTGTTTAGTCGTTTAGTCATGTCCGATTCTTCGTGACCCCATGGACCAGAGCACGCCAGGCACTTCTGTCTTCCACTGCCTCCTGCAGTTTGGTCAAATTCATGCTGGTAGCTTCGAGAACACTGTCCAACCATCTCGTCCTCTGTCATCCCCTTCTCCTTGTGCCCTCAATCAAAGTGATATACAAAAGACAAAACTGGAAAATGTGCAACATCCAAAAGTCAAAATACTAAGACAGATTAAAATTACCTCAGCTTTCTAAGCACCTGGGTAGCTTTGTCTTAATCATCATTATAATAATATTTTATTTATATCCCGCCCTCCGAAGCTGAAGCCAGGCTCAGAGCGGCTAACAGCAATAAGAAAAATAGTACAATGTAACTGCCTGCTGGATGTCCACAGGCAGGGAGTTCCACAGTGTAGCTGTAGCCAAGAATAATACCCAGCAGCAATCATACACAGAACAGTGCATTGATTTAAATAGGTCTACTCTGAGTAAGCGAGCTATGCTATGTCTATGCTATGATTAGTCTCATGGATGAGCGGCATGTTGAACCTTAGACTCCCTATTCAGTCCCACACTCCATCCACAATACTACTCATTTCATTAAAAACAACAACACTCTGTTAAATGGAAGTGTTGGCTCAACTCAGCCGCGTCTGTTTATTCACAGACTTATTTATTTCTTTATGTCACACCCTGCATTATTTCAAATCATTTCCAGTTTGAAAGATCAGGGTCAGCCGACGCCCGGCAAAAGCCCCCCGTTCCAAACAGTTCAGATATTTCCCCCTGTCACGAGGCAGGCAGCTCATTGCTGTATGACTGGTTTAATTGTGGGCTGTAATAAAGGTCATAATTAATATCCCAACACAGACACTAACAAACAATTTTAAATTGCCAGCATAATCAAATGATGCAAACATCTACGAGCTACAAAAGTTCATTGCCGCAACTGACAATTTCTTAATTGTATTCAGTCATTCATGGAAATTTTATTAACATCGAACTGATGTATCCTGCCCCGTCTTTGTCACAACACCAGGGATCTAATTTCATTATTTTCCACAAGATTTGCTTGACTACTGCCATGATTCTAATATTGCTTTAGTCCAGATGTTTATGCTGTTTAAATTAGGAAGAAAAGGCTTTTGGGTAAACACAATTAAAGAAGTTTTTTTTCAAATTTAGTTTAACAAACTTCTTTTAATTAATGCATATAGCCGCAGAGTTGATGCCTTTTGCTTTGATTTTTTATTTAAATGCAGTCACCCTCCCCTCTCTGCCCCCCTGCCATGATGTGAATCACACACTGGGTACATGCCCCCCCCCTCTCCCTGCTTACAGCAACCTTTTGATTTCCCACAGACTTATGTTTGAGTACTCATTAGAGTGAAAGATATTGGTGGTTGTTTTTTCTTTTTTTTCTTTTTGAGAAAACAGATCCTTTTACTCCTAAATCAACTCCTAATATATTTTGCATTGCAACGGCCCGCTTTAGATGTTCAGCCCCCCCCCCCTTCATTTTGGAAAGTATCTGCAAGCAAAAAGGCAGGGGGAGGAATTATTTGAATTTCCATATCCTAGCACAGAATTTATTTCACATATGCATGCATTTATTGAGTCTGCGGATTTGTAAACCTCTTCTCAGCCTGAGGCCGTCAAAGCGGTATGCAAGGTATAAAAAAAGAATCCCAAGAAATGAAAATCCGAAAGACAATTAAAACTATCTCTATTCACTCTACGGGGAAATAAATCCACAGGTGTACAGTCAGTATTTCACACCCTCAAGGTGCTCCTAGGTGCGACTTTCTCCCAATTGAAGTGCAGAGTGTTTGAGGACCTGGACATTCGCAGCGAAAACAAAATGCTTGTTTACAAAGCTATTATACTACCAACCCTACTGTATGCTTGTGAAACATGGACCACTTACAAACACCATCTCCAACTCCTTGAAAGATTCCATCAACAGTGTCTCCAAAAAATCTTACACATCACTTGGGAAGACAGGCGAACTAATATTGTACTGGAAGAAGCAAAGATCACCAGTGTTGAAGCAATGATTCTTCAACATCAACTTCGTTGGACTGGTCATGTTGTGCGGATGCCTGATTATTGCCTTCCAAAGCAACTAGTCTAGTCCGAACTTAAAAATGGAAAGCGTAATGCTGGTGGTCAACAAAAGAGGTTTAAAGACTGTCTCAAGGCAAATCTAAAAAAAAAAGTAGTATAAACCCTGACAACTAGGAAACACTGGCCTGCGAGCGCTCCAGCTGGAGAACAGCCTTTACCCAAGGTGTCATGGTCTTTGAAGACACTCGAACTCAGAACGCAAGGGAGAAACATGCTAAGTGGAAGGCACATTTGGCAAATCCACACTGTGATCAACTTCCACCTGGGAACCAATGTCCCCAGTGTGGAAGGACGTGTTGATCCAGAACTGGCCTCCACAGTCATTTACAGATTCATTGTTAAAACTGTGTTTATGGAAGACAATCTTACTTGGCTATGAGTGATCGCCAAAGAAGAATAAGATTTTCCAAGGACAGTTCTGGACTTACAGAAGCTATCCTGGTTTCTGATTTGATCCTGGAATATCCCGCTTTTCCTTAGGATGTTCCTATTCTTATCAGAGAAATGTTGAATGGTATTTTATTTTATAAATGACTGGGCCACACCTCAGCTGAAGCCTTCTTAAACAAACACATATTCAGTAGATAGCTACATATCATTCATCCTTGGGAGCCTAGTTTTGGCTGAAAGCCAGTACCAGGGGGCCAGAGGTGCAACACTAAAAGCCCAGTTAGAAAGACAAGGTAAATATAAAGGATCCCTGGATGGATAAGTCCAGTGAAAGGCGACTATGGGGTTGTAGCGTTCAACTTGCTTTCAGGCTGAAGGAGCCGGCGTTTGTCCACAGACAGCTTTTCCGGGGCATGTGGTCAGCATGACTAAACTGCTTCTGGCGCAATGGGAGACCATGACGGAAGCCAGAGTTCACGGAAACGCCATTTACCTTCCCGCCACAGCGGTGCCTATTTATCTACTTGAGTTGGCGTGCTTTCGAACTGCTAGGTTGGCAGGAGCTGGGACAGAGCAACGGGAGCTCACTCCGTCGCAGGGATTCGAACTGCTGATCTTCTATGTATTATAAAAAGTAAACAACACTTATGTGACCCCGGTTATTTGACACAGAGGGGGAAACCTACAGTTACAGTCCAAAAGGTGCACTGGGAGTTCTGTATATAGTGGTATCTCGGGTTACATGCGCTTCAGGTTACATACGCTTTGGGTTACAGACTCCGCTAACCCAGAAATAGTACCTTGGGTTAAGAACTTTGCTTCAGGATGAGAACAGAAATCATGCAGCGGCAGCAACAGGAGGCCCCATTAGCTAAAGTGGTGCTTCAGGTTAAGAAAGTTTCAGGTTAAGAACGGACCTCCAGAACAAATTAAGTACTTAACCCAAGGTTATGGGAGAATTTTAAAAGGCAAGTGGTCCTCAATGACCTGGTGCAAAAAGATTTTGTCATCTGTAGGAGCCCTGGCTGCCTAGATAAAACACTATACCTTACCTGGGAGTAAGGCCCACAGAACTCATTGTGGCTGTCTTCTGAGTAAACACTTAGCTATTTACTAGATGTAAGTCAGCAGCACCAGACGGCCCCACTCAGCTAGGCACCGGGGTAGATTTCACCCCGCACCTTGCAGAGTCAGGATGCGACCGGGTCCAGCTCTGACGGCAGCAGCAACAAGCAGCTCTGGCTCACCCAGCCCTACCCATTGCCACCCCACCACTGCACTTACCTGACCTGGGGGTTCTGGACAGCAGACTCTACTGGTCAAAGTGGGAGCCTCAGCACTTCCCGCTGGAAACAAACCAGAACTGCTCCAAGAAAACGCACATGGCATATAGGAGCGCTAGGCCCTGGTGGGCTGCCCTCTTACCCACTTGTGATTGGCCAAGCGGATAGCTGGCCAATTGTGCTGTGGCCCCCCACTTCCCCATTTTTTACCTGTGGCCCCCTTGGTATATCCTGGGGCCCCCGGTTTGGAAACACTGCACTAGAGCACACGCACAAGGCTCTCAGGATCCCTGAGATTTTGAATGCCTAGGGGCCTCCACAGGCTTTAATCGGGCACTGGAAATGACAGCCAAATGGAACAACCTTACAAATGAGCCCTGATCCTTCCACCATCAGCAAAGGGCTGTAACTCAAATGTTGAGCATTGAGAGGCTCCAGCTCAGCTATGGAGTATCTTGCTTTCCACACAGAAGGTCTCAGTTTCAGTTCCCATTATCTTCAGGTAGGTGTGGGAAAGATTCCTATCCAAAAACCAGTTAACATAGATGATGTCATGAGTGCCTTGGTTGAGATTCCTGCATTGCAGGGGGGTTGGACTAGATGGCCCTAGGGTCCCTTCCAATGCTAGAATTCTACGGTTCCATGATTCTGAGCTAGATGGACCAAAGGCATGACTCAGTATAAGGCAGCTTCCTTTTTTTAAATAATAATAATTTTTATTAAGTACAAATTAGAAAACATACATATTTACAACAAAAGAAAATACAAAGGAAAAAGAAAATACATATAACCAAGGAAAAAAATTAGAGAATACTTTGCCTCTTTTCATATTTACAGTTATTTATACCTCTATAAAATGCTATTCACAATAAAGGAGTGAAATGAAAGATAAGTTATCAGAAAAAAGAACAAAGAAAAAATAAAGAAGTAAAAGGAAAGGATCATAGATGAAAATTTTAAAAGTAGAAGTATTCACTATACATAGCCGTTTCCCATCTATATTTATATTCAATTGTATAATTTCATCTTGTCGTTATCTACCTTAAAAAGTGTTGTTGTTTTTTAAAAGACTTCCACCATTTGCCTCACACGTTTTTAATAATCCGTTCATCAGATCCTCTGTTCTTCATATTTTCCCTTTGGATTTCCTTAATGTCTCACTTTGTATTTTTTATATTACGCACAAGATTATTCTAAACACAACCAGATTTTTATAGTCAAGCCCTGGTTTTGTAAATAATCATTTAAGAACTCCCACTGCTTCATAACCATGGTTTTGGATTTTCACCTTACTATATCTGCCAGTTTTGCTAGTTCCAGGAACTCGCAAAGTTTCCCCAACCATTCTCTTTTTGTTGGGATGCTGTCTTCTTTCCAGTAGCTAGCAATCAAAATTCTTGCCGCTGTTGTCGAGTATAGAAATAAGTTAGTTTTATCTTTTGGGATCTCTTGATATAAAATTCCTAATAAATATGCCTCTGCCTGCCTGCCTTCCTTCCTTTCTTTCTTTCTTTCTTTCTTTCTTTCTTTCTTTCTTTCTTTCTTAGGCAGCTTCCTGTGTACCTACATTCCAATGAAAGGTGAGTCTCCTCACCTGCAAATGGAAGGAAAAGGTACAGATGGGAATCCCATTCATTCTCTATTCATTCGTTTTAGGAAAAATGTAAATTGAACTGAATGGGGCTTATTTGGTTCCATTTGCCTTTCATTCTGAAATGAACCTTCAGCTTATCTCTTGGACTGAAGTGTAATATTGTTCCTTCCAATTGACTGGTTTGTTTGTTTTTTGTCTCCTTTTAAACCAGAAAGTGAAATAAAAAATCCGCCTGTATTATTTCTGTAAACCTGCATCTGTTACTCCATCCATCTTCCTGGAAGCAGGTCAGGATCTAAGTAATACATCAGTGCATAAGTTGTCATTCTTGCAATGTGAAAGCAATTTCTCTGCAGTCAAACCACACCCATCTTCCTGTGCGATTCAAAAGAACTCCAGAGTTTTCTCACTGGTTAGGTTCCGTGGTGGGAGGAGAAGGAGGAAAGGCCTGCAAGGAGAATGTGAGAGCCCCAGTTGCCAAGGTTAAAACTTGCAATAGGCCCTCAACTTAGGATATTCGAGAGTCACATAAGAAGAGTCTTCTGGATCAGGTCAGTTGCCCATCTAGTCCAGCATCCTGGTCTCTTGTGGCCGGCCAGATGACTATGGGAATCCTACAGACAGGACCTGAGCACAACAGTAGCCATTGATAGCCTTTAGTTCCATGAATCTGCCTGATCTTCTCTTAAAGTGGGTGCCCACCACTGCAACTTGTGTCAGTGAATTCCATAATTATGTGTTGCCTGAAGAAGTTCTTTCTTTGGTCCTGAAACTTCCAGCTCCATAGGATGCCCCTGAGCTCTAGTGTCATGAGACACACTGTTAGGTGGACACACATGAGCCATGCCCCAAATGTCCCCACCTGCTCAGGCCCCAACCTTCTTGTGTTGAGCAGGGAAGGTCTGCTGGGTCCCCCATTGTGTAGAGGGGCTGTTTTTGACACCAAGTGAACAGGAGTAAATGCCTCTCACAGACCTCTTCCACTCAACATGGGAAAGTCATGGAAGATGGAAGCTGATGAGGACAAATGCGGGTGGTAATCTCGGGCGCATCAACTTGCCCGCTTCTGAACTCCCTGCATTCAAGCAACTGCTTAGGCCATGGTTTTGGGAGGACCCACTGAGCTCTAGCTAAAGATGAGTTCGCTTGGCAGTTAGGCAGCATTCCCACAGGAGGCCACCAATGTGGGTGGCCCTAAAAGAGGAACAGGCAAAGACAGAGAAGTAATGAGGACTAGCCATGATGGCTGTGTTCTGCGTCTTGTATCCGAGGCAGCATGTCTCAAATACCAGTTGCGTGTCTAGACCCCGTAGCCACCCCCTCGTTGGGAAATAACACACACAAGGACACGGATATTAGGTTTATTTTATTGTGCAAATTTGGCCACAACTTTATTGATTACAGAATGTGAGTGGTATTGGCTTAGGCATTGAATGGACCCAACCATATCTGACTCCTGCCTGATGTGCAGGAAGTCTGATAAGGGTAAACCTCCGGAAGGGGAAGCCCTGTCGATGCAGACCAACTCGAGCTCCCCCTGGTGTTCCCATCGGGGTTGTGTCATGGCCCTAGCCCCCGACCCAGGCTTTGGACAAGATCAACACCCCTGGATTCCTTTAACGGAATACCCTTAAGCTTAGAGGGACAGGTGATGGCCGCACCTCGCCTCCCCCATCACAAGGTCAAACAATGCCTAACAGCAACCCTAACAAAGTTGTGACGATTGCTACGAGGTAGGCGAAAACCACACGGCCAGTGCAATTTGCCAAGTGGAAAAATTCCTACCAGGCCCCTCAACGGCGACCAACCGAGGTCCATAGCAAGGGCAGTGCCTAAAACCTTAAGGAGGATGACAATGACCCGACCCCCCTCCTCCCAGAAAAAGCTAATCCGCCTAAGAGGGCAAGAGCAGGAGGGATTCCTCCCACTCCTAACGCTGACCCACCCATGCCTCTAGAACAAGATATCAGAGGAGCCTGCTTTCAACTGATTCCGGATACGCTCCCCTACCAAGAGATTTGCATGTTGTCTGCAGAAGCTATGGTTCTGGTTCTCCAAAGACTGAATGAAATCCTCACCAAAATAGTTAACATTGAGAAACAATTGGATACTAGTTCCTCCCCTTTAAATGCCCAAGGGCTTAAAAGAATGATAAGAAATGACTTTGTTAACAACTCACCAACTCAAACTATGGATGAAGTGAGGTCCTGTCAAGTCTTACAAACGAACCAGATAATGCTTGAGATTCACCGATACACTCATAGATGGATGAACCGCAGACAAATTACTATGTCCTTGTCTCAGCTCCTGAATTACCATTACCAAAATGTAGATCTAGAAAATTTCCACTTCCTGCCTACCTTGAGAAACACCACGCACCTATTTATGACCTTTAGGTCACCAGCCCTCCCATCTCGACTCATGGAGATAAAGGATACTCTATGGTGGTTCTATTCTCTCTGCCTAGTGAGGGTATTTAAGGACGAAACAAGGAGGCAATTGGTCCCTTGCATAGCGTCAAAGCTAATGCGGATAAGGGAAACCAAGCTCAACACTAGAAAGACTAATTGCCCGAAGGAAGAAAAGAACCCTGTAAGCCTAGAATTACAAGACCTGAAGAAGAGGCTAATGAGTATAAAGACTGAGATTTCTACCCAAAATATAAGGACAATAGAGCCTAGAGCACAATATTTAAAGACGGCCAACAGCTCTTTATCCCATCGAAAGACATCAGTGCAACTCCCTGTTCCCTTTTCAAACGACATCGAATTAGATGAGGAATTTGGTGCCTCCGACATTTCTATGGCAACAAAACCTAAAGAACTCTATGTTGCTGACAATCTAGTGATATCGAGCGCCAAATCTACATCTGGACCTTTGCCTAATGTTCCAAAAACTTCTCAGAATGATCAACCTTCTCTACTGTACTCCTGGTGAGACAGGATGGACAGATCTTCCGTATTCGAAACTGGCTCTTTGTTAGCCAGTGATCCACATTTTATAGCACATACCTCATTAATACTCCCACAGCCACAGATAGAACCAACAATCCTCCAATCAACCCAGGAGGGAGAGGGGGATTGACAGTTAACGAAACACCATGGGACTGTCCTCCCCGCTTGGGGTGCGGTTGGTTGGGTTTTATCTTCTAGGGATACTTACCCTATCAAACCTCCACCTCTTCCCCATACCATTTTGACCCAGGAGTCCTGGCCCAAGGATGATTTGTTATTGAGGGGATGTTACCCCTCTATTAGGGAGGCTAGTATGGGGTCTGGGATTTCCACTATTGAAGGGCTAGGGAGGAATGGCAATGGGGCTAGAAATCTCTATTGGCGAAGGGTTTCAAGATGTAGTGATCCTCGAACCCCTTCCAATCTATGCCCCATCCCAAGGGAAGAGGGTAGGGAGAGCAAGGATTACACACCTCCGTCATTAGTGCTGTGCAATGCCAGGTCCATAGGCAACAAAACCGCCACCATGCGTGACTTTTTTGTCTCACAGGGGATTGACCTGGCTTGCGTGACGGAGACCTGGGTACGGGAAGGTGAAGTAGTCTCCCTACATGAGACAACACCCCCAGGTTTCTCTGTCCTCCATCAATCGCGGACTGTGGGTCGGGGGGGGAGGAGTAGCGTTGTTAATCCAGGAGGATTGCTCTTTCAGAGCTCTGCCATCACCAGCGATCTCCGGCATTGAATGTGTTGGTCTCGTGTGGGGCACCAAGGAGAGCTTGGCTGTCTGGCTGGTGTACCGACCACCCAGCACACCAGCAGCCACCCTGTCAGACCTGCTGGAGGTCGTGGCAGGCTGGGCCTTGGAGTTCCCAAGCCTACTGGTTTTGGGAGACTTCAACGTCCATGCTGATGCCGCTCCCTCCTCACAGGCTCTGGACCTAGTGACTTCCATGGCAACACTAGGGCTCTCCCAGTTTGTTTTGGGCCCCACTCATCAAGCAGGCCACATGCTGGATCTGATCTTTGGGGCTGGCATAGATGTGATCATGCTCCCCCCTGTGGAAGTGCCATGGTCTGATCACTACGCTCTGAAAGCCAATATTGACTTCCCGCTCCTCCCCTGCTCGGGTGGCGAACCTATTTGGGCTCGTCCGCGAAAACTGATGGATCCCGATAGATTCCGGCAAGCCTTGCAGGACCCTGCTCCTCCTGGCAACTCATTAGATGACCTTGTTGAGGACTGGAATAACCGGCTCTTGGCAGCCATTGATGAGATCGTGCCTAAGCGCCCTCTGCGACCCCGTCGAAACCGGGCCCCTTGGTTTACTGAGGAGCTCCGGAAAATGAAGCGGGATCTCTCCTTTTTTTAAAAAAATAAAAATTTATTTATACAACAAGAAAAACAAACAAACAAAAAACACAAATACCAAATTACACACAAATTACAAAAATAACCATAGACACATGATATTCTTAGCAAACAATAAAACATCTATTGGTCTTAACACTAAAGACCCAACCTCCCGTCTATTCCATACTTCAAATTCATATTACTTATTGCCAATACACATTTTTTCATAATTAAACTTATTCTCATTAAATCTAATTTCTTATATCTACCTTGCAACTATTACTGAAGTTCCTCGAATGCTGCAACAGAATTTAAACTACTATATTTATTTTTCAGATGTTCTTTAAACACCTCCCATTTAGAAACAAATTCCTGTTTTGATTTATTCTTTATTTTTTCTGATAAACCATCTAATTCAGCATATTCTGTCAGCTTTTGGATCCAATCTTGAATAGAGGGGATTTCATTACTCTTCCATTTTGCTGCGATCAAAACTCTTGCTGCCGCCGTCGCATATAAAAAGATACCCTTAAAATGAAGTGGGATCTCAGACGGCTAGAGCGAGTATGGTGACGGACTCATGACGGAGCCTCAAGAACATCTTATAGGACGCTTATGAAAGCCTATGAGATGGCTATGAAAGCTGCTAAGAAATCTTACTTGGAGCTTCCATTGCATCCGCTAGCTCTCGCCTAGCACAACTTTTTAGAATAATTAGGTCAATAACGTCCTTAGGAGGACAACCAAATTTAAGCACAAATTCGACCCACAGCTGTGAGGCATTCGCAAGTTTTTTTGTGGAGAAAGTCCTGTTGCTCCGCCGTGACCTCCCTGCCAATTTAGATACAGTGACTGAACTGGAGGCCCCTCGACTGACTTCAGGTCCAGTGTTGGACCATTTTGATCGGATACTCCCTACTGATGTGGATAGATTCCTCCAAGTTGGTAGGCCCACCACCTGCCTCCTTGATCCGTGCCCGTCTTGGCTGATTAGGGAGTGTCCAGATGTTGCCCGGACCCCCCTGGTTGAAATTATCAATTTGTCCCTTGACACGGGGACATTCCCAGGGGAACTGAAGGAAGCAGTGGTGTGTCCACTCTTAAAGAAAACTTCATTAGATCCCTTAGACCTATCCAATTACCGCCCAGTTTCAAATCTTCCATATCTGGGTAAGGTAATTAAGAGAGCGGTTGCTGAACAGCTTGGTAGGTTTCTGGAGGAAACATCGGCTTTAGATCCATTTCAGTCCGGTTTCCGTCCTGGTTTTGGGACCGAGGCGGCTCTGGTTGCCCTAACAGACGATCTCCATAGACAGCTGGATCGAGGCGGGTCAGGACTAGTGATCCTTTTAGATTTGTCAGCAGCCTTTGACATGGTCGATCATGATCTTCTGGACCACCGCCTCGCAGACGTGGGGATACAGGGCATAGCCCGTAACTGGCTGTGCTCTTTTATCTCTGGTCGGGGACAGAGGGTGGCACTAGGGAGGGAAATGTCGTCGCGCCACTCCTTGGTGTGTGGAGGCGCAATCCTCTCCCCAATACTTTTTAACATCTTTATGCGTCCCCTTGCCCAGATTATCCAGAGCTTTGGGCTGGGTTGTCACCAATATGCTGATGACACTCAGCTCTATCTGCTGATGGATGGCCACACCGGCCACGAACACACTGACCAGATGCTTGGAAGCTGTAGCTGGATGCTTTCGTGGGAGCCGATTGAAATTAAATTCTTCGAAGACAGAGGTCCTATGGCTGGGTCGGGATGGCATGGGGATGAGGGACCAACTCCCTTCTCTTGCGGGGGCCCAATTAGTCCCATTGCCTTCTGTTAAGACTTTGTGTGTAATCCTTGACGCCTCCCTTTCCATGGAGGCGCAAGTTACAGCAATAGCCAAGGTGACATTTTTCCACCTTCGCCGCATCAAGCAATTGGTCCCTTACCTTTCCTGCCCCGACCTGGCCACAGTGATCCATGCGACGGTCATCTCCAGGCTTGACTACTGTAATTCGCTCTACGCGGGGCTGCCCTTGAAGCTGTCCCAGAAACTCCAGCGGGTGCAGAATGCTGCAAGCAAGGCTCCTCACGGGGTCTCTGCCATGGGAGCATATTCACCCAGTGCTTTTCAAGCTGCACTGGCTCCCGGTGGAGTACAGGATCAGATTTAAGGTGCTGCTTTTGACCTTTAAAGCCCTTCACGGCCTAAGACCCTCGTACCTACGGGACCGCCTCTCCCGGTATGCCCCACGGAGAGCCTCAAGGTCCATAAATAGCAACACCCTAGTGGTCCCGGGCCCTAAGGAAGTTAGATTGGCTTCAACCAGAGCCAGGGCCTTTTCAACTCTGGCTCCGGTCTGGTGGAATGCTCTGCCTCATGAGACCAGGGCCCTGCAGGATCTGATTTCTTTCTGCAGGGCCTGTAAGACAGAGTTGTTCCGCCTGGCCTTTGGCTTGGAGCCAATTTGATTCCCTCCCTCCCTCTCTTTCTTTTCTCTTTTCCTTCTCCTCTTGCGATGAGGCTACATTTTAATATTTTAATGTTTCAATATTTTAATGTTGTATTTTTAATTTTGTTTTTAAGTTGTAATCATTTAACTTGTTTTTATTATTGCTTGTAAGCCGCTCTGAGCCCAGCCTTGGCTGGGGAGGGCGGGGTATAAATAAAAATTATTATTATTATTATTATTATTATTATTATTATTATTATTATTATTAAAATAGGGAGGGTGGGTGGGTGATTGAGGAAGTGAGCCAAAGAGGAAGCCCTCCGGCTTGCTCCTCTGCTTAAATGGACCCGGCCAGCGGATTGGCTGGCCAGGCTCTGATGTGGCCGGGATCCCCCGGGCAACGGAAGACAAAGTCCCCTGCCCCCAGTGGGGAGTGGGTGACCACACGGTCCACCACAACTCCTCCCCACTGGGAAGTGGAGCGGATCTGCTATCGATCACAGGTGGACAGAGTGCTATTGTACTCATGTTCTGCTTTGGGGATTCCTGCAGGCATCTGGTTGGCCCGATGAGAGCAGGATGCAGGAGTAGATGGACCACTGGCCTGTTTCAGCAGACTCTTATGTTCTCAAGCAGTCAAACGCACCCTAGGAGGAGTGACAGCTTGCTTGCCCTGTCCCATCTCTTGGGATGAGAACAGAATGACTGTGCCCACCTATGCAAAGAGGAGACGTCAGGTGTTGAGACATCTTTTCCTGTCCATACTCATGTATCATAGAGTCCTCCTTCTCCTCCTCCTCCTTATTAAAATTTATATACTACCTCCCTTTATCTGAAGATCTCAGGGTGGTTCACAAGCTAAAAATACAGGATAAAAGTACAAAATAAATAGCTAAAACAAAACAGAACAATAACCTCCCACAAGCACTTTTAAATGGCCATAGAATATTAACCAGCCAAAGGCCTAGTTAAAGAGGAATGCTTTCACCTCATCCCTAAAGGTGTATAATGAAGGCGCCCACCAAACCTCCCTGGGGAGAGCATTCCACAAATGAGGAGCCACTGTAGAAAAGGCCCTGTTCTCATGTTGCCACCCCCTGGACCTCTCATGGAGGAGGCACAGGAAGGGCCTCACATGATGATCACAGGGTCTGGGTCAATTCATATGGGGAGAGGTGGTCCTTGAGATATTGCGGTCCTGAGCCATGAACTATTGACTCTGTTGCAACCTGTATCTTGATCCATGGTTGAGCCATGTTTTGACTTAAATCTTCAGGAACTCCCAAACTGAGAGTCTGAGTACTTTGTCTGAGTGACAAAGCCGGAACAAGCAGGTGTAAAATACTTGCTTCTAGTATCTTCAGACTGATAGGTTTTAAAAATAAAATTGTTAAGCTTATAGCTTATATATTTTACAATGCAGAGTTAAAAAAACAACAACACTGGGGAGCTGGAACTACCTAACTCATCACCCCTTCTGTCTCATTTTCATGCATCGCTAACATTACTTTAAAAGGTAAAATATAATACGCAGGAGTCCTATCGATAAAGGGAAATGGCTCTTCACAGTTAGTTCATATTCACAAGGATGACTTCAGATTCTACGCTCCATGACAAGAGCTACTTTCATAGCATCTTCCTGCTCCAAAGAGGGAGAAGAAAGAGAATAAGCAGGAGAAAGGGGTGGAGTTTAGGGTGTTAAGTGGGAAACCACGATGTGTATTTTCCCTGAACTATCTGTTAGTCTCAACCCTGTTGTCTACTAACAGGAAGCACGCAAGGTTGCTTGTACCCAGCACAAACTAGTTTGAAAGTCACCAGAAGAAGGCAAGCAGCAATTCACAAGCAACAAAGGACCTGCACGATCTTCTCACGAAGCTGTGAGCCCCCTCTAGGGACAGAAACGCATCTTGAATTTGAGTCCTGCAGTGCATCTATACTATACAAAGGAATTACTATTTCCTTGTGCTACAAAGAGACACAGTACATAATGCTTCTGTGGACTTCTGGTGTGAAGCCTGCATGTAGACACTACTCATGTCTGACTGCTGAATCTGTGCGTACATGAGGGCAGTGATTGGCTGAAATGAATCATTGGTGGTGGTGAAATGGAATGTATGCAAAATAGTAACATATATATATATTCAGGTATACTTATCAGAGGAGTATGAGCAGCTAAAGGAGTATGAACAAAGGCCACATGTGCATAAGTCTATACATTTTTTCTTTTTTATATATATAAATATTTATTAGAGTTTTTAAATACAAATGCACCAATAATAAACAATCTTACTTCTATCACAACGTAGTTTCATCACTTCTTTGGACTCCCTCCCGTCTCCCGCTCCCATTTACATCGT